>NW_011494529.1:2111089-2115834 GCF_000754665.1 Bison bison bison
CAATACTTTGGCCACCTGATGGGAAGAACTGACTCATTGGAAAAGACCCTGATGCTGGGAAAGATTGAATGTGGGAACAGAACAAGACAACCGAGGATGAGATGGTTAGATGGCATCACCCACTCGATGGCCATGAGTTTGAGTAGGCTCTGGGAGTTAGTGATGGACAGGGAAGCCTGGCATGCTGCAGTCCATGAGGTCACAAAGAGTTGGACACGACTGAGTGACCAAATTGAACTGGACCACCAGAGAAGTCCATGATCCATTCTTAATGTTCTTTTTATAAACAAATTGAAGGAAGGGAAACTGTGATATTTCCAAAATACTCTGTGAAGAGGAATGCAATTCAGAAATAAATGAGTGAATGGATATAATACATGTACTGAATGAATGAATTTCCTTGGACAGCTATAATAAAGTGCAATTAATGGAAAAAATAATTAAAGGAATTATTGTGTAAGGTGGTGAATAAAAAGTTCAGGATCTTTAGGAAACAGAAAGGTTGAGAGAACTTATTCATTTCAACAAATATTGAGCATCTCCCATGTGCCAGGCAATGTTGTAGGTACTAAGGACACAGAAGTAAACAAGACAGATAAAAGACCCTTCTCTAAGGGGACTTTCATGAGACAGATGGTAAACAAATGTAAAATATGAGGTAGGTGATAAGTGTTTTGAAGAGAACCAAAAGCATTATTTTATGTAGTATCTATATTTTAATATTTTGGAAATTATTTCCAGCATGTGTTATCCCAGTACTTAGAACATTGTTCTACTGTATATCTAATACTAATGGGGGGGGTGGGAAATCATCTAATTTACCCACATATTTCAGTCTTACTTGTATATTTCCAAATGTGTGCCAGGAGGTGATCTCATCCATTCTTACAATTTTAGCTGGCATCTGTTTGTAGTTGATGCTTAGAACTACCCTTTCACGAAGAGTCTTGCTTCATATCATCTTTATATCTCAAATGGGATGTCTGGAGAGCAGCTCAGGTTTAAATATAGGAGAGAGATTACTCATCCCACCCTCCACCCTCAATCTGCCTCTTCTGATTTCATCATCATGTTTTTATGTTGTATTATTATATGTCCTAGATTCTATGCTCTGTTATCATCTGGTTTAGTACTGTAGCTCTAAGGTTGGAGCCAAGGACAGAGATGTACACAGAATTGGTGATTTTGACTATAGAGCTAATAAGAAACATAAGATGCTTAGGAAAAATGTATAGAATAAATTGAAGATAATTAGGTTACTAATAGCATTTTGCTACTTAGTTAAAAGATCGGTGTATTTTTTCCAGATTACTTTGTTATGCCTTGACAGTATTTAACTTTCTACTATAAATATATATTAAAATTTGTATCTACAGTGTATTAAGTGTACATATATAAGGGTTTAGGACTAAAAGATGTTCTGTAACTCTGTGTGCTGAGATTTAAAGATTTATTTTCTTAGGCCTTTTCTTTTAAGAAATTTTGTAAGATTACATTGAGTTTTTACTTCAGATTGTATTGTTTAAGTGAATGAATCATTTTTTGTAGTTTTTCTATCTAGAGGGTCTTTTAAACTTTTCTCATATTTTTAGGTGAAGATTTGATTTTTTTTTAAGTGTTAATTTTATACTCTTGATATAAAGCATTTGTGGTATATGTAATGATTTATTGGGAAATGGAAAAGTTTATTAATATTTATAAGGTTTTCCAGGTTGTAAATGACTTTACCTTCTTTTCTAGGTTTGTTAAAGTTTTGCACTGTGGGGTTTTGTGGAATTGGGAGCCTAATTGATTTCATTCTTATTTCAATGCAGGTGAGTTAGTTTCAATCTAGAAGATGAACTACTTTTACATTCAAATTTGAGTTCTGAGGTACATTTTAAGTATGTTAGAAAGCAGGTAGGAATGCTTTTTCATTTTTCTTCAGATGCTAGATCTAAAGGATCCATGGCCATGTTTTCAAGTAGCATTTTCCAACCTGTGCTCAATTAGTAGTTCTAAAAGACATAAGAACTTCTTCTTTTTTTTTTTTTAATAGAGAAAAGGTTTTATTTCTCTTTATTATTTTTTTAATTTTATTTTATTTTTAAACTTTACAATATTGTATTAGTTAAGGATCTGTGCTCAAGTATGATTTGTAAATGTGAGTGCAACTGAGATACAGATTTCTTTACTGGAGAATTTCTCAGAAGCTTAAAGATTTGTATTATGAACCTCTAAGAGGGATTAAGGTTATAAATATTTCCAACTTATTGTCTCTTTTCCTGTTACAGCTGCATTGTCACTCACTGTAAAAGGATACTGGTGGGAGTCTTGTATTTACATATGAATATGTAGAGGCAGAAACCAAATTTTCTTTTGCACTGGACAGGTTCTCTATACTAGTATTCTCTTGGTTGCATATTGTAGAAACTGAAATCCAGCAAGCTGCAGCCTAAAAAGAAAACAGGAATGTCTGGGAGCGCTCTGGAAAATCCAGGAGTGGGGCTGGTATTGGACAAGACCAAATCCATACAGTCAAATGTGCTCACCACTCCCCTCCTCTTCATCTCTGTTTCTCTGTGTTAGCCTCATTTTCTCCTGCTGCAGAGGTTCGTGGAATGCTAACCTTAAGCATTCAAAAGTCCACCAGATATTTCCTATTAAATTATACTGAACTGGTTGTGGTTAACTCAGGGGGATTCTTAAATTAGAGAAGAGATGAATTTATCACAACAAATGTCACAAAACATCCTTTCAGTAAGCATTTATGGAGCACCTAATTCTCCAGCAAGTGTGTCAGTGTGTATTGAGATTATCTTCAGTTTTGCTCTTCTTTTTCATACAGTATTTCCATTCCTTAATTCTGTCTGCTTGATGTTATCCTTATGCTCTAAAAAAGTCAAAATCTAGGAGACTTTTGGTAACATACTGTGAGGAGGGGACCATACTGTGAGGAGGAGGCAACATATGGACCAATAAGATACCAGAATTAAACAAGGAAAATATTTGGTTTTAAAGTTGGAATTTTCCTGTCTTTATTCATAAACATATGCCTAACCAAATATCCTGCCTTCTCTGACTGTGGGACAGGCAAGCAGGCATGAAGAGGCTAAGGTTCTTCTGCACATATGCTTGGAAATGGGTTTCTCACTTAAATAAGGATCCAAGGAATTTAATGTACTATTGGGATTCTTTAAGGTATACAGAATTCAATGTCTTTAAAACCCAACCATTTAGTTAATATTTCACACTAGGTTCTTTCTTTGGTGATATCAGTGCTTTGTAGCTTTATTTATGTCAAATTATAGAGCTTATTTGTTGATTCAACCACTATTTTCTGGTACACATATACATGAACTTTTCAGAACTAATAGTTCTTTTCTTAAATATCTAGAATTGAGACTATCACATTGACAAATTATTGAGGGAGATTTAGAATGTTTGAATTTCTACACTAGGTTTCCCTAAATAAGACATTTTAATAGGGATGACCACTGTAGACTGCTTTCAGACCAGGGAAAAATTAATCATTTTTCAAAAGTAGCCAAGTAAGATATATAGCCTTATTCTACCTGTTGTTTAATATATTTGACATGTGATGTTGACTGTATTAGATTTAGATAATTATTTTTTCAGTCAAGTAAGTTGTTACTATAAATATCATAAATTATGTTAATATTTTTGTCTTGGATATACTTTTTCAATTTCTCATAAACCTTTTACATTCTGTCATCTTTGTTTATTCTTCTTTTCTTCTTTATTTTCTCCATCCCTAATTCTTTTCTTTTTACCATTAAATATTATTCATCAATGAATTGCAGTGTTTTTTCTTTTGGGCTGTGATCCCAGAACTATATTGTGCATGAACTCAAGACTTATAAAAACATACTTTACTTCACAGTGTTTATAAGAAAAATCCAGGAAAATCCTCCTTAAAAAAATAGGTCTGGTTATTTCATCTTTGAACTGAAACAATATAAAGTATAATGCATATATTACTAAGGTAAGTAAGCTTTAAATATATCTATACTTACTAAAAATGCTTTCATGAGTTTATCTGTTAGTAAACTTTTGAAGTTTTTTCTTAAAAAATACGCAAATAGCACTGTGTGAATGAATGGTATAAAACAATACGTAGAATGAATTTATTTGTTGTGTGCGTTCAACAGAGTTTAAATCAGTGATACAGTTTTTCGGTTATACGCAACTTTGTGTATAACTGCTATGTATATTGGAGAAGGCAATGGCACCCCACTCCAGCACTCTTGCCTGGAAAATCCCATGGACAGAGGAGCCTGGTAGGCTGCAGTCCAGGTGGTTGCTGAGAGTCGGACACAGTGAGTGACTTCACTTTCACTTTTCACTTTCATGCATTGGAGAAGGAAATGGCAACCCACTCTAGTGTTCTTGCCTGGAGAATCCCAAGGTTGGGGGAGCCTGGTGGGCTGCCATCTATGGGTTCGCACAGAGTCGGACACGACTGAAGCAACTTAGCAGCAGCTGTGTATATAGTTATTCATAAGGCAGGTCTGAAAATTTTAAAACACTAATTTATGGAAGCAACAGTTAGAACTGGACATGGAACAACAGATTGGTTCCAAATAGGAAAAGGAGTACATCAAGGCTGTATATTGTCACCCTGCTTATTTAACTTATATGCAGAGTACATCATGAGAAACGCTGGACTGGAAGAAACGCCAGACTGGAAGAAACACAAGCTGGAATCAAGATTGCCGGGAGAAATGTTAATAACCTCGGATGTG
>NW_011494529.1:2116133-2122208 GCF_000754665.1 Bison bison bison
CTAAAGCTGAAACTCCAGTACTTTGGCCACCTCATGCAAAGAATTGACTCATTGGAAAAGACTCTGATGCTGGGAAGGATTGGGGCAGGAGGAGAAGGGGACGACAGAGGATGAGATGGCTGGATGGCATCACTAACTCGATGGACGTGAGTCTGAGTGAACTCCGGGAGTTGGTGATGGACAGGGAGGCCTGGCGTGCTGTGATTCATGGGGTCGGGAAGAGTCGGACACGACTGAGCAACTGAACTGAACTGATGCTTATATATATTCATACATATCGTGAAGGATAAATTAGGTAATTTGGTTTTTTTATCAGAAAAAATATGAGAATATTTGATTTTATTTAAACCTCTTTTCTCACTCACACAATGAACATTTTTAATTACATCAAAACCACTGATGTGTCCTTCACCAACAGAAAGAAAAGAAAATTTATTCTGTTAAGTAGAGACAAGACAGCCACAAATCAGAAAGATGAAGATGAGTAGAGGGAAAATGGAAATATGTGTTGGAATGTAGAAAGTTGTTAAAATGAAGTATGTCAAGATTCTTTGTGATAATTTTTAAAAATTCATTTTCATTCCTATCAACATTGCAGAGTAGATTTCCTTAAAAGACTATTAACTATATAAGTAGCAAAATATACAAAGCAATATAATCTCCAAGACAGTTTTAATTTTATAAATTTATTAAATATTTCATTAGTTTGGCATTTAATAAATGTAAGTTGGGGAACTTCCCAGGTGGTGCAGTAGTAAAGAATCCACATGCCAGCGCAGAAGACGCAAGAAGCCTGAGTTTAATCCCTGGATCAGGAAGATGCCTTGGAGTAGGAAATGGTAGCCCCCTCCAGTGTTCTTGCCTGGAAAATTCCATGGATAGAGGAGTCTGATAGGCTACAGTCCGTGGGGTTGCAAAGAGTCAGACACGACTGAGCCACTGAATACACACACATATGTAACTCATTTAACACTGGGTTATATATTGTTTTTGTATTATTTTTTTTAGCTTTTACACACCAGGTTTGATTTTTCACACATAAATTCCTTGAGAAAAAATATTTTTATTAATCTCTTGTAGTACTAATAATATGCTTAACATATTCTCTCAAAATTTTTGCTGATTTGAGCTGAATGCAGTGTAACTTGTGAAAAGTATGTCTTTGTGCCAATTATAGGGAAGATAGGCTAAAAACGAAAGTTTTAAAAAAGTGAGTGCTTTTCTTTAGGTCTTTAAAGTTCTAAATTTCATAGGGCACATGAGTTAATGAACAAAAATAAAAGGTGGTATGATAAAGTATAAATAGTAGGTTTTATACCGTAAGTGAAAATGACTTAGCGCCATTTAGGTATAAGTTGGGGTCCTTGCCCTAAAGAAACTTAGAATCTTACTCTCTCAGAAGTGTTGTGAGAATAACATCCCACTTATTATCAGAAATATCTCATTGGAGAAATTCTCTGGCAGTCCAATGGTTAGGACTCCATGCTCTCACTGCCAAGGACCTATTTGAGTCCATGATCTGGGAGCTAAAATCCCGTAAGCCATAAGCCATGCTGGGCAGCCTATCTATATCTATATCTATATCTATATCTATATATGTCTCCTTGGGAACTGCAGGCTGAAAATAAAAGAAGAGTTATCTTGATTTATCTTGTCTAAATTCTTGAATTTTACTGAAATTTTAAGAGCCTAGGCTTTTCAGTTCAGAGCATAAATAAGATTCAGGTTATAGGTTCACTTCTGTGTAAGCCAGTTGATTTGGTCAAAGACATAACCTGTGCCCTTACTCCATGAAATACATGGTCTTGATCAAAAGAAGGACTAAATGTGTAATCACTCTAAATCTGTTTCCAGTACTGGAAATGTTGGTCAATGTCCTTGACAGTTCACTAGCTGTAGGACAGCAATATATAAAAACTGCTGCTGCTGCTGCTAAGTCACTTCAGTCGTGTCCGACTCTGTGCGACCCCATAGATGGTAGCCCACCAGGCTCCCCTGTCCCTGGGATTCTCCAGGCAAGAACACTGGAGTGGGTTGCCATTTCCTTCTCCAATTCATGAAAGTGAAAAGTGAAAGTGAAGTCTCTCAGTCGTGTCCGACTCTTAGCGACCCCATGGACTGCAGCCCACCAGGCTCCTCCGTCCATGGAAGTTTCTAGGCAAGAGTACTGGAGTGGGGTGCCATTGCCTTCTCTGATATAAAAACTAAATACCAAATGTCCCAACAAGTTTTCTCTTATTTATTTAACTCTGGAGTGATATATTGAGGAAATGACCTGAAAAACTGAGGAAACTGATGATAATTTGGGTAGTCTCTACTTTGTCACATGATCTTAATTAGGTAGATTTCACTTAGTTCACTTACCTGTGGGCTGATTTTTATTTAGTGAATTAAAGGAATGTTCAAAAAACAAAGTAGTCCTGAGACTGAGCCCAGTGATGTGTTTTCCTCAGGAGATAGAATGCTAAATCTTATTCATTTCTTGAGGAGTGATGTTTATAATGGTCATTTAGGATTAATACTAACCAGTGTTTAAGTCAAATGAAGTCAGGGGATCTGACTGTATAATTTCTGGCACTGTGTGGGAATTTTAGTGCTTAATTAAAATGTGAGTAATTAGATTTTTTAATGGTCTCATATTAAAATTAACGACATAGAAGTCAGCTCTGGACACAAACATGTAATTTAACTTTTAAGAGAATGTGAATTTACTTCTTTGGAGAATTGGGATGGACACAGGTTGCATCATTATCCTCTAATTGCAGACAGCTGTGTCATTTTACTTTTTCACCAGGTTAATAGCTCTTCAGGAGATGATATGATCTTGCCAGTGTTAATATTTACATTCTTTATATGGAAGAAACTCTTAAATGGATTAGATAGTAAAATGATACATTGATAGAATTGCATGAAGTGTTTGTTTTTGTCCTTCACTCATTAATTCATCATAACATTTTAAATTTTAAGATATTTGAGTTATCTAAGCCATCTGACTTCAACAACAAGGCAAAGCCAGTAAGTAACTAAGGGATCACATCTGTTTGATAAAGTTTAGGTTTAAAAGTACTTACTGGTAACCAAAGAATGCTCAAACTACCACACAATTGCACTCATCTCACACACTAGTAAAGTGATGCTTAAAATTCTCCAAGCCAGGCTTCAGCAATACGTGAATTTCCAGAAGTTCAAGCTGGTTTTAGAAAAGGCAGAGGAACTAGAGATCAAATTGCCAACATCCGCTGGATCATGGAAAAAGCAAGAGAGTTCCAGAAAAACATCTATTTCTGCTTTATTGACTATGCCAAAACCTTTGACTGTGTGGATCACAATAAACTGGAAAATTCTGAAAGAGATAGGAATACCAGACCACCTGACCTGCCTCTTGAGAAATCTGTATGCAGATCAGGAACAACAGTTAGAACGGGACATGGAACAACAGACTGGTTCCAAATAGGAAAAAGCATACATCAAGGCTATATATTGTCACCTGACTTATTTAACTTATATGCAGAGTACATCATGAGAAACACTGAGCTGGAGGAATCACAAGCTGGAATCAAGATTGCCAGGAGAAACATCAGTAACCTCAGATACGCAGATGACACCACCCCTTATGGCAGAAAGTGAAGAAGAACTAAAGAGCCTCTTGATGAAAGAGGAGAGTGAAAAAGTTGGCTTAAAACTCAACATTCAGAAAACTGAGATCATGGTATCTGCTCCCATCACTTCATGGGAAATAGATGGGGAAACAGTGGAAACAGTGGCTGACTTCATCTTTTTGGGCTCCAAAATCACTGTAGATGGTGATTGCAGCCATGAAATTAAAAGATGCTTACTCCTTGGAAGGAAAGTTATGACCAACCTAGACAGCATATTAAAAAACAGAGACATTACTTTGCTGACAAAGGTCCATCTAATCAAGGCTATGGTTTTTCCAGTGGTCATGTATGGATGTGAAAGTTGAACTATAAAGAAAGCGAGCACAGAAGAATTGATGCTTTTGAACTGTGGTGTTGGAGAAGACTCTTGAGAGTCCCTTGGACTGCAAGGAGATCCAACCAGTCCATCCTAAAGGAAATCAGTCCTGGGTGTTCATTGGAAGGACTGATACGAAGCTGAAACTCCAACACTTTGGCCACCTGATGCAAAGAGCTGACTTATTGGAAAAGACCCTGATGTTGGGAAAGATTGAGGGCAGGAGGAGTGGGGGACAACAGAGGATGAGATGGTTGGATGGCATCACTGACTCAATAGATGTGGGTTTGGGTAAACTCCAGGAGTTGGTGATGGACAGGGAGGCCTGGCATGCTGCGGTTCATGGGGTCGTAAAGAGTTGGACACGACTTAGTGACTGAATTTAACTGAACTGGTAACCATCTTTTTTTCCTTTAACTTATTTTTGTTAGAATGCTAATTAAATATATAAAAACAAAAATACATTTTCTAGTAACAAAATCAAAAGTTTATAAATTACAAACAGAACTACAACATTACTAAAGTTCAAATAAAGTAAGCTCTTTTCTTTGTGGTAAAAAATATATATACAATACTAAATTTGCCATTTTAACCTGTTTAAGTGTACAGTTCTTTGGCATTAATTACATTTACAGTGTTATGCAGCTGTCTCCAGTATCTATTTCATCTCCCAAAACAGAAACTCTACATCCATTAAGCAGCAAGTCCTCTTTTCTCCATCCCCTAGTCACTGGTAACCTCCAATCTACTATATCCCAAAGAATTTGCTTGCTTTCTAGATATTTCATGTAAGTGGAATCATATATTATTTGTCCTTTTATGTCTGGTTTATTTCACTTTGCACAGTGTTTTCAAAGTTCATTGATATTGTGGCATGTATCAGAATTTCATTCCTTTTTATGGCTGAATAATAACGTTCCAGTGTACGTATATACCACATTTCTTTTATCCGTTCATCTGTTGATAGACACTTGGGTTGTTTCCACATTTTGGCTGTTGTGAATAATGCTGCAGTGAATATATGTGTACAAGTATCAGTTTAAGCCCTTGTTCAGTTCTTTGAGGGTAACTACTTAGGAGAAGATAAACTTTGATATAAAGCTAATTGAAGAAAATATCTTCATGACATTAGATGGGTTGTCTTCTTAAACAAGATCCCAGAAACAAACCATAAAGAAAAAAATTATTTAATTTGATACATTAAAATTAAGAAATTTTAATCATTTCTAAAAAGGATACCATGGACTGACCAAATAACAGTTAATAGGCTGAGTTAAAGAACACTGTGGGGGATGTGGGCTCAGTTGCTCAGTCATGTCTGACTCTTTGCGACCCTATGGACTATAGCCTTCCAGGCTCCTTTTTTCATGGGATTCTCCAGGCAAGAATACTGGAGTGGGTTGCCATTTCCTCCTTCCCAGGATCTTCCTGACCCAGGGGTCAAACCCAGGTCTCCTACATCTTCTGCATTGCAGGCGGATTCTTTACTGCTTGAGCCACTGGGGACGCTAACAATAGGAATTTATATGTGAAATATGCAAATCAATAAGATAATAGGGAATTTAATAGTTAAATGAGCCCAGTAAACTAAAGGTGATTCACAAAATCACCCAAATAACTAATGTATATATAAAGAGGTACTTATTTACCCCCAAATGTTCATCCTTCTCTCCACCGGGGACAGGGGACAACTGTTGTAGTACTGTTTGTGGTAGGAGGAAGTTAGAATTAACCTAGATGTGGAGAATGGATATATGGATATATCCTCTGTAACACCAGGCAGCAGCTACAAGCACTTACCTGTTGTACATACAGCTACCATGGAAATGTCCTAACATCTTAGTGTACTGTGAAAATTGTTTGAAATTGAACAAGATCTACAACAGTATCATTTGGATAATTAAAAATGGATATCCAAAGAAAATAAAATGTTTTTCAAGAATAAATATCCAAGTCATATACCAAGTTAAATATATGCCCATTATTTGTGTGGGTACCTATGGGTGGGCGACTGGGATTATGGAGAATTATAGTGGAGATGTATGGATGTGAGAGTTGGACTATAAAGAAAGTTGAGCACCGAAGAATTGATGCTTTAAC
>NW_011494529.1:2122308-2141151 GCF_000754665.1 Bison bison bison
GTCAAAGCTATGGTTTTTCCAGTAGTCATGTGTGGATGTGAGAGTGGGACTATAAAGAAAGCTGAGCACGAAGAATTGATGCTTTTGAACTGTGCTGTTGGAGAAGACTCTTGAGAGTCCCTTGGACTGCAAGGAGATCCAACCAGTCTATCCTGAAGGAGATCAGTCCTGGGTATTCATTGGAAGGACTGATGTTAAAGCTGAAACTCTAATACTTTGGGCACTTGATGCGAAGAGCTGACTCATTGGAAAAGACCCTGATGCTGGGACAGATTGAGGGCAGGAGGAGAAGGGGACGACAGAGGATGAGATGGTTGGATGGCGTCATTGACTCGATGGACACGGGTTTGGGTAGACTCCGGGAGTTGGTGATGGACAGGGAGGCCTGGCGTGCTGCGGTTCATGGAGTCTCAAAGAGTCGGACACGATTGAGCGACTGAACTGATAGTGGAGATGAAAGATTAAGAACAGAAAAACAGGAAATTTAGTGATCACTGCTTAACATTCTTGACTTTCATGTGAACTTCTAGAGTTTTCTGACTTACTCTTCTTGCTATAGACTTTCCACCTATCGAAAAGCCTACTTCTTTAAGTAAACAATTCAAAGGTTTTCTTTTTTGCATTTAAGCTGCAAATAAAATTTCATGGTTGAAAACAATCAGAAATGACAGGAAAGAAGAAATTAAATTTCACCCAATTCCTCCAAACCACCACCAGCGATCTTCATAGAATAGGGGTGTGATAAGATGAAAGATGCCTGTATCAAATCCCCGGAACCTGTGAATATTGTCTTATTTGGAAAAAAGGGTCTCTGCAGATGTGATTAAATTAAGTATCTTGATATGAAGAGATTATTTTAGATTATCTGGATGGCCCAGATAATGACGTGTCATTGACACATGTCATTATCCAATGACATGTGTCCTTATAGGAGGACAGTAGAAAAAACACAGACACACACACAGTAAAGAAGGTGATGTGAAGACCTTCACCCCAAGAGATCAGGGTGATATGGCCACAAGCCAAGCAATGCCAAGGGGTGCCTTAGAATGGATTCTCCCCCACAGTCTCTGCAGGGCATGTGGCTTTACTGATACCTTGATTTTAGACCTAAGGGGCCCAGAACTGTGAGAGTAAATGTCTATTGTTTTAATCCACTGACTTTGTGGTTATTTGTTACAGTAGCCTCAGGAAGCTCATATAGAAGGATATGAAGTTGCTTTCTTGGGGCGTTAGGGCTTCTCACACAAGATACATTAGCACCTCTTTGTATAGAATAGCTTTTCACAGCAGAGTGGCCCTCCTGATTCCCTTCGTGGAAGATGAAGGCCTGTAGCAACCTACTGGTCCATTAATTGTTAAGTGGTCTTTCTTCTCCCCATAGACTTCAGAAATCTGCCCCAGTTTATCAGACAGAAATACTTCATGAAGTAGAATTTGGCTTCAGGCTATTTCTTAGCAGGGAAATAAGCATAATTTTAGGGTTCATACTTTGTTGTCAGTGAACAGATGGCCGTACATCTTCTATTCCAAGAATCGGGAGATTTGGTAGTTCTAAGATTTGTTAATTTAGAACTTAAAGACCCAAATCCTTTATTCCCTCCTTCCCTTCCTTCTCTCCCTCTTTTCTTCCATTCTTCCTTCCTTCCCTTTGCTATCTCCAGTTCCATTGATTAGGATCACTTCTTGTATCGTTACTTTCAGAGGTGGAAAAACACCTTTTTCCTCACACACACCTTCTTAAAAGCAGATAAGCCTCCCATTGAACTTGTCTCATAGATTATCATCTCACCGGTGATTGATTACATGCCCAGGCTGAATCAAATCTGTGGAAAGAGGATCTACCACAATAGAACCAGTTGTTGAGGAGCCAGAATTACAAAGTTTGAAGGGAAAGAAATACTATAATAAGATTGCTAAATTATATACAAAATTGGACCATGTATTACCAGGTAATAAAACTGTAATCTTTAGGGCTAACTTATCTACAGGACAGGGGGAACAAAAGACCAAGACAATATCATATCATTCTTCTATGTGTTAACTGCTAACTTGCCAAGACTGTAAAACATCTAGGCCCTAATCAGTTTTTAGTTAAATAGTTATATTTCCTGAGAAAGTCAAGTGAGCCGTGGGCGGGCTTATTAGAAATGCATGATAGTAAAAGGCTATCCAATCATCTTTTTTCCTTATTTTCAACTTTTGAAATCTTTTTTTTTTTTTTTTGACAGAAGTAAGTGAGAGTGTCAGAGGAGATGGCATAGGAAGAAAAAGATAATAGGGCAAAGGCCTTGTTCCAATCTACGCACGTGTTCCAGGTTAGGCCAGTTTTTAACCACGTGATTTAACCTATTTCTACTTGCTAGGCTTTCCTTTTTCTTTGTTTCTTTTGTAGAGTCTCAAAACGTTGTAAATTCTAGTCACCCATTCCTTTCTTTCTTTGCTTAATATACATACTAGTTTCCTCTGTGACTTTGCCATTGAAAATCTTTTAATTTTTATGTAAATTCATTAATCACATTCATAAATGTCAAGACAAAGCAATTTGATCTTTCGAGGAAGTTCAAGTACATGATAGCACCTAGCAAGGTATCTGGTATTATTTGAATATTAACATTTATAGTTCACTAGAATAAACTCCCTGTTGGCAGATTGTCTTATTCACTGTTTTGTGTATAATGTCTAGCATGGTGCCTGGACTGTAGGAATTAACTATTTGTTGAATAGCCTTTAAAACCAAATTTATCTTTAAAATGATGAATGCTCTATAGTAGTGTTCTTTAAACTCTGGTTGCATAACCCCTAAAAGAATTTTTTTCTTAAGAAAACCCCTATCCTCACATGTTTCAAGTTGACATTTTCAGTTTTCCATCATAAGCTTAAAAAGTTGCAAAGAATATCATTTCTAGTTTGCAAATATTGACGTATTTAAATAAAACTGTTACATTCGTTTTAAAATGTATCCACAGAACACAAATAGCATAGAATTTAAAATATCCACTTAATGTAATTATTTATATATAATTTGATCAAAATAGCATAAACATGTTACAGATATTAGCAAATAATTTGTAAGCTAAAAAAAAGTCAAATTTTACTAGGGATGCATCTTTTAAACAAGTAACAGAGAGTATTTTTGGACTCTTGATTAAAAGACATCCCTGGCTCCAATATTTTGAATTATCCCCTTCTTTGACACATCAGAGATTTTTGTACCTCAAGGCAATATGCCATCATGAGACTCAGTGTATTTTGATGGGGGAGGTATGCTTTACTGTTGTCAAGTTGGAGAAAGGACCACAGGGAAAGGGAAGTGGGCTTGGGACCTAGCATGATGCTTTTATTCTAGTGTGATATCAGGTGGATCATTTTCACAAAGAGTATTTATGTGAATTAAGGATCTCAAAATGGATTCCCTTGCAGCTATCTGGGCCTGCATATACCTTTGTAAATCCCTGTGTACCCCTAAGACTGCAGTTTGAAGATTATTATCTTAAAGGATAAGTTGTAGAGATCATGTTAAGTGGATTGTCACAAATGTGATTATATGGACAAGACTCTTTTGATGAGTGTGTGTGTTTGTGTGTGTGTGTGAGTGAGTTTATTTCTTCCTTTTCCATTCCATGTGGTTCTGGTAGGACTGTCAGTCATATTACATCATCTCCCAGAGGGAGCCTGGCTTGGCCAATATTAATCCTATTCCCTTGGATACAGTAATTTGTTCAGCAACAGGCATAAAAACCAGGCACATCCGTCAAAGTTCTTCCCTGAAATTGATGTATATACACTGAGGAAGAAAATTTTATATTCTGTTGGAAACTGCCAAGATATGTATCTAGAAGTTGGCAGTCAATTGGGAACACGTGTCTGGAATAAAGGCAGGGAAGCCAAACCAAGGGCCTCATGTGGTGTGGCATTTCAGTTCTTGAGGCCTTAGTTCCCCCAGCTCTCTTAAGCCTGTGAGCTTCCCCAGTACCCTTTTCAGCTGCATGAACTACTAAATTACTTTTTTTGCTTGAGTTAGTTTAAGTTATATTTCTGGTGCTACTGAAGTAATTTTATTAACACCTGAGAGAAGTAAACTCAAAATATTTTTAAAGTATCTTCTGTAAAATGGGTAATTTGCAAACTTTTCTCTTCTAGATTGTTGGACCTTCAGATGGAAGTAGTTACATTATAGATTACTATGGAACCAGACTTACAAGACTGAGTATTACCAATGAGACATTTAGGAAAACACAGTTATATCCATGAATATTGTTTAAAAGAAACAGTAAGTGATATATATATGTAATCTTACTTATCTGTATAAAATTATGAGAATTTGAGAGCCTGGGGAGATTTAAGAGATCGTCTAGTGTTGTAAACCTGTATTTTTGTTTATCAGGAAATGCAGGTTTAACTTTTTATAAAGCGTTTTTGTATATGCACATAGCTCTTGCAGTTCACAATTCATATTGCTGCTTTGTAGTGAATATAGTTAAAGGACAAAGCTCACAAGAAAAAAACAACATCAAAACAAAAAGAGCCCAAAGGTTTATATAATCGTTATGATGAAAGTATGTGTTATAGATAATAAAGCATATTTTTTCTGCTGTCCATCCTTCTTAGGATCAGTATGATCTTTAAACTTCATTCTTCTCTTCTTCTTTCCTAAACCTGAAAGTTGATGGAGTTTCAACCCTGAAACTGTTACAAGTACTTATTTTAACCTGAAGTTTGGTCCTGCCCACAAAAATTATTAATCGGCCTTAGAACTGTCTAGCAGCTTTCAGTAAGGCAGAGAGACACAGGCTGGATGTTTTGGCGCAGTCATAATCCTAGGATTTTCAGTCGACTCTGTTTCAGAGAGAGCTTCTGGAGGCCAGGAAGAGAATAATCATTCACTTTCTGTGTTTCGTGTATAAATAGGATATGAAGTATAATTTTGCCATTAGGGTAGATTTTTTTCTTTTCTCCCAATAAAATTATGAGATATGCTTTCTAGTTATTGTCCTGAAGATTGAACAGTGACAGATCTTTCCTTATAAAGTATAAGAGCCCTTGGGTTTAAAATTGAAACAAAGCATAGCGAGCCATCTGCCTCTCCTTACCAGGGAGGAAATTGAGACCTAAGGAAGCTGAGACTAAGATAGACAGCTAATCAATACAAAGCAGAGTCTAGAACCTAGGCCTTCTGTGCCTTCCCTGGTGGTTCCCCACTTCCCACCCCAGCCCCCAATGACTACCTCATTTTGTATTAAGTATTTTCATTTTGGAAATTGTTACTCCTACTTTATGAGAAGGACTGTGTCATTTCACATAACCTTATTTTCACATGTAAATTGTTGTTTCTCTTTTTAAAGTATATAGACTGTTTTAAAGTTATAATGTGTAAAAAGTAAGCAAATGTAATTTAAAAAACAATACCATTTTCTGCAGCCTGTTATAAAAACATTTAATTGAGATTCCAGACCCAAATTTAAAACTTGAAGGGCCCATTGAGAAGGCATATCTCTGCGTTATCGTTCATATAATTTCCAGCAGTACTTACAGAAGTGTTCCCAGTGTGAAAAAAAATGTTTTGAATTACTGAAGCATTAAAACATGCATCTATAAAAACCTCATTAGATTCTTTTAAAAGATTGTGTTTTAACATTTTTTTTTTCTTTTCTGTTTTAGGATTTGGGCCTCCTTGATTTTAATAGAGAACTCTCAATATATAAGACTTCCAGATTTTCCTTTTTCTTTCTTCAAATACCACTTTATGGATGCTTTTATATTTTTTGTTGTTGTCGATGTCTTTGTTTTGTTGGTTTTCGTTAAAAACATATTGTTCTGAGATTTATTTAATAGAACTTATTTGAGAACTGTATGATAATAGAGTCTTTCTTAGGCTGCTGTCTCTATGAGATAGATAGTTGATTATCCTGATATTAATGTCTTTTCCAAAGGCAAGTCACCACTTGTCCTTTTTGCTTCTGAAAAATAAAAAGTTTGACTTATTCACATTTTTTAGTGCTTTTTTATTAAGAAAACCATCTTAAATGTTGAATGTTGCTGTCTTCTGTATTTTGATCCTTCAAAGCAGTTAATCCACAGTGGGAACAAATACCATTTATATTGCTTGGGGTTGCAGTCCTGTATATGACCACCTTCCTGTTTTTTTTTTTTTTTTTTGTAGCTTTCAGATCTGTCTTTACTTTGGTATCCAGGGAGCTAAAGATCTTCAGGGAGTCTGAAACTTTGATGCACCATGGATACTTCTGGCAGTGATTCAGGGCTCTGAAGTGTGAACTTTTTCCTTTTTGCTTTAGAAGTGATGCACTAACTTTTGGAGGGACCAGATGCTGACTCATGTAGCTCAGTGTGGTTATATTTGAAGCTGGATGGACAAGGTGGGAACACCAAGCAGATGATTAATGTCTTCCGTCTGTTAGCACTGCCCAGCAGATGCCGGCACAAGTGTCTTAGGTGATGCACCAGCGTCTCGGGGAAGCAGCATTTGTACTTCAGCACTGGTTTTCTTTACTGTGTTCAAAGGGTTTTAAGAAGATGGAAATACATGAAATTTTATGTCTCCATAATACTGTCATATCTTACTTTAGTAACAGGCATACCAATTTCAAAATTACTGGGATCTGGGCTTCTCAAAAGTAAAAACCATAATCTTTCATCACTCATCTCACTCAAAAATATACAGTATAGTACAGTTAGCTCACTAATGTGTTAGTCATACAGTAACAGCTTCTCCAGTTGGTGGGAGATTATTAAGTTTTGATACAAGAAGTGAATTTGGATTAATTCCTCATATATGTCAGGAGGGGTCCCTGGCTTTTCATTAATAAAAATACTGAGTGTCTGTCATGGAGGAGGAGCTGTTCTAGATTCTAGACTGCAGCAGGGAACAGAACACAAACATCTCTGCTGTTAGGAGTTTGTATTTCCTTGGGCTCACTTTTTCACAGTGGTATTTTTGGCCTCGGTTAAGCTAGATGCCCATGTTTTAGTATTGCTTCATTCCTTTGCTTGCAGACAGTGCTTTGAAGTTTACTTCAGGATCACTTCATCTCAGATTTTAAAGTATGTAGGGTTTCCACAGCTACATCAGTTCAATTATATGAGAAATACCTGCAGTCAGATCTTCAAACACTATTCAGCACTATATTATCATGGCTATTTGTTAGTAGTGTGTGTAGGAATTGTATGTCAAGGCCTCTGTATGAGACGTTTTATTTGATAACCCTGCTCTTAGGACAGTGGCCAAAACTGTGAGATGGATTAGCTCAATCATTCCAGGGATTACTCCTAAACCCTCTAGAGTAAAATGGGAAGGATTCTTTCAATGCTATAGAAACAGTGTTCTACAGAAGCATTTACAAGTTGTACTGTGAAAGTCCTCAGTTGTGGTCCACTCTTTGCAACCCCATGGACTGTAGCCCCCAGCCCCGGCTCCTCTGTCCATGGGAATTCTCCAGGCAAGAATACTGGAGTGGGTTGCCATGCCCTTCTGCAGGGGTTTTCCCAACCCAGGGATCAAACCCAGGGATTGAACCCATGTCTCCCGCATTGAGGGCTGATTCTTTACCAACTGAGCTGCCAGGGAAGCCCAAGAATACTGCACTGGGTAACCTGTCACTTCTCCAGGGGATCTTCCCAACCCAGGAATCAAACCAGGGTCTCCTGCATTGCAGGTGGATTCTTTACCAACTGAGTTACTGGAGAAGTCCTACAAATTGTACGACTTTAGCCTGAAAAGATGAATACAATTTCCAGAAGTACCTCTTTACCCAGAAAGATTTCTTTCCTCCACTGTATTAAACTAAAAGACTGCTAAGATTTCAAAGATTCTGTTATGTCTACAGCCAGCATTTTTTTCATGAGACCTCTAAGACTATAAGAATATTAGTTTTGACAGTTTGTTTTATAAAAAATTTCTGTGTCTTTTTCTTATATTTTAACCTAGATGCTTAAGGCTGAGTTAGGTTGTTATTATACTGATAGGCAGCCAGAAAGCTAAAATAGATAGAAACTAGCAAAAAAAAAAAAGAAAAATCAGTTCCTAAAAAGTGCAAGTCTAAGATATTAGACTTAACATCCTCTTTCTCATTCAAATACCTTAAATGTAGATATTCCCCAGAGTGCTGGCACTTTCCTTCTTTGTCTCATTAAATCAGAATCCATTTTGCTTTTTTCTATTTACAAAGTTAATACAACCTTAATATAGAAATTTTAGGGAAAGACCAAAAAGTACAAAGAAAAAACAATTTATTCCACAGCTCAAAGTTAACAATGATAATATTTTTATGTATGTTCTAGTAGTTTTTCCATGCATGTATTTTCATTTTTCTTCACAAAAATGAAATATTACCCATACTGTTTTGTAGCTTGCTTCTTTGTATTATAAATATTTTCTATTTCAATAAATAATCTTTTACAAAGTTATTTATAATGGCTGCTGAGTATGCCATGTCTGTATCATTATTTATGTAATTCTGTATTATGTATTTAACTTATTTTAATAAATGAACAATGTACATTTCCAATTTTTTCCTCTAGAATTGTTATTCTTAGTTTAAAAGTAATCATATATTAAAGTTTTGATACATACATCTAGTCTTAGTGAACCAGGGAAATAGAGAAAGAATGAAGTAAAATAGCCCAAACCCAAACAACACTGAAGTCAACTCTTAATTATTCTTGTGCAGACTAACTACAGACAAATGCTGCAGAGCTCTGCAGCCACTCCCTTGCTCTACAGTTAGACCACTGCTTACCAGTGCTGATTGCTGCCCTTAACATCCCATGGGCTGGAGAAGAAAAGCCAAACTTTGAGAGCAGGATTGCTGCTAGAAAAAGGAAGCTGGGTGTGGGTATTGGGGAATGGTAGCAGATCTGTCGTTAATATTTTGCACAGGATGTCATATAGTCGACTGAATTATCTAATTGCCCTCTTCATGATGAGAGGCAAAGATTTTTAAGGAGTACATAGGAAGCTCATTCATAATGGTCTTTATTCTGTGCTGCTGAGAGGGGAGAGATGGGGAGGTAAATTTGGAAAATGAGAAACGTTACTGATTAGGAATGAATAAAAATTATGTACAGCACCATGTACAGCACCAAGTACCCAAAAGAGTCCTGGAATAGTGTTTTTGTAGTTGAGTTAATCATCATGGTGCTCATTCCTGTATCTTTTAAAACAGAGCCTAATTCTTAGTAAAGGTAGCAATGCTCTTAAAGCCAGTCTTTGATGAAGAAACAATGTTATTTCCTATCTTAGAAAATATGTTTTTAAAGAAAAATATTTATTGAAACATTAAGGCTTAAAATCAAATTTTCAAGAAGATTTTGTTAAAAGTTCCTTTTACAAGGACTTTATATAAGATATTATTCTAAGCTCTATGTTTTGTTTAGCTGCTAAGTTGTGTCAGATTCTTTTTGCAACCCCACAGACTGTAACCCACCAGGCTCTTCTGTCCATGGGATTTCCCAGGAAAGGATACTGGAGCAAATTGCCAAGTCCTTCTCCAGGGGATCTCCCCAACCCAGGTATCAAACCCAAGTCTCCTGCATCTCCTGCATTGGCAGGGAGATTCTTTATCACTAAGCCATCAAATTGAGTCCCACAAAGATTGAATCTCTTGACCAAGGTCATGAAATAGTACAATCAGGATTTAAATCCATGTCTATTAACTGCTATACTCCTGCAATGCAATAATTAACAATCATCTCATTCTTTGAAATACACTGCTAATGATTGTGTACTGCAGATTTTTTTTAGTATGTTGTTAAATGTTTTCAGTGAGGATGGGATTATCTCCCTATACTGAGTCTTTTAAAAAGAAAAAAAAAACTTACTCAAACTTCTCAACTTTACATCATGCAAATACAAAAGTGTTTTATGAATATTAAGACTATGATATGGCAGTGATTATTGTCAGAGATCTAAAGATGCTGTTGTGCTGTGCTGTGCTTAGTCGCTTAGTCATGTCTGACTCTTTGTGACCCCGTCGACTATAACCCACCAGGCTCCTCTGTCTATGGCAATTCTCCAGGCAAGAATACTGGAGTGGGTTGCCATGCCCTCTTCCATGGGATCTTCCCAACCCAGGGATCAAACCCAGGTCTCCTGCATTGCAGACAGATTCTTTACCAGCTGAGCTACCAGGGAAGTCCAAAGATGCTGTTAGCCTCATCTGATGTTGGCAGCAGTTTCTAGACCAAAATTCTCATTATGTGTGTGTGACAGCAGGAGAGATGTTAGATAGAACCATACTGTCACGTTCTGCTTAGTGTTGCTGAGGTCAGATGAAACTAGAGGCATGTGGGTTTTGCAGCTGAATTTTATTTAGTTTTTTTTTTTTTTTCCAGCTTATCTGAACTTCTAAAACTTCTACAGTAAACATGCATTATTTGCATGGATGTATTTGGCACCATAAATAATAGTATGGGTTGTTGTTATTGTTTAGTCACTAAGCTGTGTCCAACTCTTTTGGGACCCAATGGACTATATAGCCTGCCAGGCTCCCCTGTCCATGGGATTTCCCAGGCAAGAATACTGGAGTAGGTTGCCATTTCCTTCTCCAGGGGATCTTCCCGACTCAGGGTTTGAACTTGCAGCTCCTGCTTTGCAGGCAGATTCTTTACCGCTGAGCCAGCAGGAAGTCCCTAATTGTATGGGTAAATTAGAACAAAGAGCTCAAGAAAATTTTGTTCTCTTCTCCTTCCTTTTCAAGATACACTTACCCTGATTTCTAATGTGATTCTGACTTTGAAGAATAGGGGGGTTCAGGATGGGGAACAGATGTACACCCATGGCTGATTCATGTCGATGTATGGCAAAAACCACTACAATATTGTAAAGTAATTAGCCTCCAATTAAAATAAATTTATATTAAAAATAAGTAATTAATTTAAAAATTAAAAATAAAGAATAGATACATGTAAAAGAAAAAGGCAGATCTAATACATGATATCAAAGGTTTGTCACCCCAGCAGCACAGTTTGTTGAGAAAAGCACAGAATTTGGAATCAGGCCTGAGTTGTCTCCTGTCTTTACAACTAGTGTCGTTACTGTCACAGTTCTGAGGCCATCTGTCTTCATATAAATAGGGATAATAATACCAGTTAATGTTGAGAGGTTAAGATGACATAGATAATAGTCACTATTTATTAAGTATATTTTAAAGGAATGGAATGATGGCATTAGACTTTGAGGAATTCCATCTGAAATTTGCAAAGGTTCCTTACACTGGGGCGGTGGTTATACCTCAGTAAAATATCAGTGGACTTTAAAATTCCTTTTACGGAAGAAATGTGGGATGTGTTCTTTAAACATTGTTTACCTACATTTTTCTTATCTCCAGTTATCATTATCTGTAGCTACTCTGTGCAATAAGGGCCCCAAATGCCTCTTTTCTCAGGAAAGTAGTCTTACTGGCCTGTGCATTGCTTCAAGACTCTCCTGACTAAGAGAAGGCTGCAGTGTTGCAGATTTTGTTTTTGTTGCTTTTTAATCTGAAGTTCTCTGAAGATATTTATCTAATAAATTTAGAAATGTTGCTATGAAGCAGCTGTTCAGTCTACTTTCAGCCTAAATTAAGGTTAATTGCAAGCAATCGCTGTGCATACAACAGAATGTTGCTTTTAACCTGTCAATGTTATCAGAATATGCCAAGCATGTGGAGATTAAGACTTGAAAAATGATTAAGGTTAGAGCTATTTGGACTGCATATGCCAAAGAAAAACGTTGTTTTACCAGAACACTTTAGAAAGTGTGTAGTGTATGAACTTTTAATCATGTGAGCTAATTTTATATTTAAGAGAGTATGATTATAGAGGCTCATGGTCCCATCTTTGATTTTCAGACATACCTCAAAATTTAAAGACTTATTGGAATTGTGAAATTCATGTACTATTGTAGCACAAGAAACATTAGGAGGAACGGCATGTCTTCTTTATAGGATTATGATTGAGTGGTCTGAGACATCATATAAATTAAGTGCAGCAAGTCTTTAAAAAGGTGTTCAAAAAATGAATTCATTGTTTATTAATTCTCCGCTATTTATTGACCTACTGTGTGTCCCTTCTGCTCCTGCTTCCTACTATATATTCTTCACACAACAGCCAAATGATGAAAGCAAATCCAGAAGGTGTTGCTTTTCTCCCAAATCTCCAATCCTGCTCCAGTTCTCCTGTCCTTCAAATGTGCCAAACAGGTTCCCCACCTCAAGATTTTCATCCTGACTCTTTCCTTTGCCTGGAGTGCTCTTTTTCAGGTTTTTGCCTGACTTGGTGCCTCACTCATTCAGGTGTCTGCTCAAGTATTGTCCCTGACCATCCTTTCGAAAACACTGCCCCAGCCCTCCACTGGTCCCTCTCTGAATCCTGATTCTGCTTCATTCTCTTCACAGCATTTATTGCTACAGGAAATTGCATATGTTTATGTAGTCTCTCTTTCTCCTACTCAAATGTAAGCTTGGTGAGGACAGGGACTTTGCTTCATATAGTACTGTGTTCTTAGTGCTTAGAACAGTTCGTAGAATATACGAGGTGCTCAAAAAATGCTTTGTTTAATATTTACTTTTTTCTTCATTTATTTGGCTGCGCCGAGTCTTAGTAGCTGCAGCCAGGATGTTTCAGCTGTGGCGTGTGAGCTCTTAGTTGCAGCATGTGGGATCTAGTTCCATGACCAGGGATCAAACCCAGGCCCGCCTGCATTGGGAGTGTGGAGTCTTGGCCACTGGGCCACTAGGGAAGTTTCCCAAAATGGTTTTTGAGTGACTGGGAACTCTAGAAAGGGTTAACTGGATATAAATTAATCTGAGATTAAATAACCTTCTAGAGTATTTTGTTTTGTTTTGTCTTTATTTTTTAACTGAAGGATAATTGCTTTACAGAGTTTTGTTGTTTTCTGTCAAACATTAGGAGCTGTCATCCAAACATGGTTCCAACCCTAACTCTTGTCTCGGGTGGCGGGGGAGTGGGGGAAGTGGGGTGAAGAAATGAGCCTATGCTGACTTATTGAAGTCTTTAATGATCCCAGGGCTTAGAACAATGCCTGGCACAGTGTAAGAATTTTATAAACATTAAATTCTTACCTAGGAATGGGTGATTACTGGAGGGAGTTCTCAGACCAATCAGCAGGTTATTAGAAAGAATAGGAAGGAGGGCTTGGGAGTGGTCTACTAAATCACCTAATATGTGTCATATTATCATGTGTCATTATGTACCTTCCTGACCTGATTGCCTCAGTCCTCGTGGTCACCTTGTAAGGCAGGCCAGTTAGCTTCCTGTCCAGTGATAAAGGTCTTTTATGTATAGATATAGATTACTTGGGCTTCCCTGGTGGCTCAGTGGTAAAGAATCCACCTGCCACTGGGTCAGGTAGATCCCCTGGAGAAGGAAATGGCAACCTATGCAGTATTCTCGCCTGGGGAATCTCATGGACAGAGGAACCTGGTGGGCTACAGGGCATGGGATTGCAAAAGAGACAGATAACTTGGCGGCTAAACAACAGCAGTGATACACTGTTTGCCTCTAAGATGTTAACAGGAAGTTTTAGCTAAATGTTGTGCTTCTCTGCACAACTCAGGCTAATTTCTGATTCAACCTTTTCACTATCTACCCACCATCCAACTTTATCAGTGGCTAGGTAGGGTAATGTTTTAAGCTCATAGTCTTTAGGATCAAATAAATCTGCCACATATTATGAGTAAACTTAGAATGTTAGTGTCCTTATTCTTAAAATGGAGATATTATCTTCCTCATATGATTGTTGTATGGTTAAATAAAATAGTGTATTTCACAGTGTATGGTGCATATATATATTTAATAAATGATTCCAGGGATCAAACCCTGGTTTCCTGCATTACAGGCAGATTTCTTTACCATCTGAGCCACCAGGGAAAGATTTCCCTTAGAAAATGATAGATTGTTTTTAGATTTTGTATTTCTTAGCTCATGTAGTACTTAACACTTTTGCAAGGTCAGTAACTATCATTTATCCTTATTTTATGCATAATGAGACTAAGGGTTAGAGAGATTAAATGACGGTCTTTACACTGTTAGCAAACTTGAAACCAAGTCTGACTCCTAAGCCCATTGCCTGTTCTAATCACTACACCATTCTAAATCCTTATTAATCCTGTGTGAGTAGATAGTTGGGCATAGATCTCTTATAACTGTGCTTCTGGAGGTTTTTGTTTGGTTGGTTTTGGCCACGCTGCTTGTGGGATCTTAGTCCTCCCATCAGAGACTGAACCCAAACTTTTGGCAGTGAAAGTGCAGAGAGCTAACCTCTGGACCACTGGGAATTCGTAGGCTCTTTTTTTTGTCTAATCAAAAAAGAAGAAACAAAGTTACAAGAGTCTAATGATTTGTTATTGATGTCTAGCCTTGAACTTCCATAATACTCTTCACTGACTATGAAAAGTATTCATTTTCCTTAAAGCAGAGTTCAGACATAGTTCGCTCTGAGAGGTCAACATGACCTGCTTTGCCTCGCTAACTCCCATATTCATCTCCTGTGGAAAGAATAGTTTGTGGTTTCCTAAAGTGAGTTATTTCATGTTCTCAGTTGTGTGTGTATATATATATATGGTTTTATTTGACTTGTTTGTTTATTGTTTTGCTGTTGCTCAATATAAATTCTTATGGACTTATTCCCACACTGGAATTTTCCATAGAGTCTTTAGGAATATCTGACAATCATCTTTTTCATATTTTCCCCATCTCTGTCCATTCACTTTAGGTATATTAGCCCCTGCTTGCTTCTGTTGCCTGTAATAAAACCTGCCATTTTGCAGGTCCAATCCCACCCAATCCCTGGATCAATAAAAACCAGAGCTGGAAGGCATAGTAGCCTTTCCCCAAAAAACAGTGGAATCTGGAATTGTCCACTATTTATGTACCCAGGGAACACTGGTCCTTAGGAAGGATTTAGCCATAGGAGTATCTAATGACACATCAGGTTATAGCTTTCTTATATGAGCCTATATTTGTGAAAGGATCATTTGTCTGCCTGTATTTTGCCTGGAGACCTATGAGAAGCAGAATAATAGGCCCCCAAAGACGTTCATGTCATGATCCCCAGAACCTTACATGAAAATAAAGACTGCCTATGTGATTAAAGTAAGGATCTTAAAATGGGAAGATTATCTTGGATTATCTGGGTGGGCTTAATACAATGACAAAAGTACTTATAAGGGAAATAGAGAGGCAGGAGAGCCAAAGAGGAGATGACTGAAGCAGAGGTCAGAGAGAAGAGATAATTGAAAGTTTTATACCACTGGCTTTGAAGATGGTGAAAGGAGCCATGAGCCAAGGAATGTGGATGGACCCTAGAAGCTGGAAAAAGAAGGAAAGAGATTCTCCCCTAGACCCTCCAGAGGAATGCGACTCTGCTGATATCTTGTGTTTAGTTCAGAAAGTCCCATTGTAGACTAATAACCTCCAGAACTACAAGATTATAAATGTGGGTTGTTCTAAGCTACTAAGCAAAATAGGAAACTAGTCAGTTATTATGGAGAAGGCAATGGCACCCCACTCCAGTACTCTTGCCTGGACAATCCCATGGACGGAGGAGCCTGGTAGGCTGCAGTCCATGGGGTCGCTAGGAGTTGGACACGACTGAAAGACTTCACTTGGACTTTTCACTTTCATGCTTTGGAGAAGGAAATGGCAACCCACTCCAGTGTTCTTGCCTGGAGAATCCCAGGGACGGGGGAGCCTGATGGGCTGCCATCTACGGGGTCGCACAGAGTCGGACATGACTGAAGTGACTTAGCAGCAGCAATAGCAGTCAGTTATTATGTTCAAAGTGTGTTATTAATAGACTGCATATTGTTGGATCATACTTTTCTTCCATTTTGCTAATCTTTGTTGTTTAATTAAAATATTTAGACAATTTGCATTTAACTTAATTATTCATATGTTAAGGCTTATGTCTGCCATTTTTGTTACTTGTTTTCTCCCTTCATTTCTCATTTTATCCTTTTTGCCTCCTGAATACTAGTTGAAATTTTTAAAACATCCATTTTCCTTTATTTACAATGCTTTTGAATACATCACTTTGCATGATTTTCTTCAGTCATTGCTCTTGATATTATAAGACACATACGTAACTTATCATGATCTATTGGTAACAACATTTTACCCCTTGAGGAAAAGTACTAAAAGCTTACTTCTATTTAGGCCCCTTTATCTTTCCTACTTTTAAAATGGTACAACAACAATAGGAAACTTAGATGGGCTCAAACTTCATTTCACACACGGCTACTCGGATGGGCTTGGCAATTAAACTTTTTAGGTTCAAATTCTACCCTCCGCACTTAATGTGCTGCTTGACCTTGAGCAAAATCCTTTATCCCTCAAGCCTCAGTGTTCTCATCTATAAATTGGGAATGAACTAATAAACTACCCATAAAAAAATATTTCTGCTTATTTACAACATTTTCAAAATTGTTCTCATTTTCATTTTTTTCATATAATAAGCTTTATTTTTTAGAACAGGTTCACAGAAAAATTGAGCAGAAGCTTCGATTCTCATATACTCCTTGCCCCCAAACACATATGAAAGAAAAGTGAAAGTGAAGTCACTCAGTCGTATCCGACTCTTTGCCACCCCATGGACTGTAGCCTACCAGGCTCCTCCGTCCAGGGGATTTTCCAAGCAAGAGTACTGGAGTGGGTTTCCATAGACTCCCCCGTTATCAACATTCACCACCACAGTGGTACATTTGTTACAGCTGATGAACACGGACACATCATATTCACCCAGAGTCCATAGTTTTCATTAGGGGTCATTCTTGATGTTATAAATATATAATGACAAATATATAATGAAAAATCAGGCTTCCCTGGTAGCTCAGCTGGTAATGAATCCACCTGCAGTGCAGGAGAACCCGGTTGCGAAGATCCTCTGGAGAAGGGATAGACTACCCACTCCAGGATTCTTGGGCTTCCCTGGTGGCTCAGCTAGTAAATAATCCGCCCGCAATGCAGGAGACTTGGGTTCAATCCCTGGGTTGGTAAGGTCCCCTGGAGAAGAGCATTGCAACCCACTCCAGTATTGTTGCCTGGAGAATCCCCATGAACAGAGAAGCCTGGCGAGCTACAGTCCACAAAGAGTCAGACATGTCTGAGCAGCTAAGCACAGCACAGCACATTTATCCTTTCACCTACTGAAGGATATCATGATTGTTTCTAAGTTTTGGCAATTATGAATAAAGGTGCTATAAACATATGTGTCCCTTGGACTGCAAGGGGATCAAACCAGTCAATCCTAATGGAAATCATTCCTGAATATTCACTGGAAGGACTGATCCTGAAGCTGAAGCTCCAATACTTTGGCCACCTGATGCAAAGAACTGACTCACTGGAAAAATCCCTGATGCTGGAAAAGATTAAAGGCTGGAGGAGAAGAGGACAACAGAGGATAAGATGGGTGGATGGCATCACCAACTCGATGGACGTGAGTTTGAGCAAGCTCCAGGAGTTGCAGCCTGGTGTGCTGAAATCCGCGGGGTCACAAAGAGTCAGATATGACTGAGCAACTGAACTGAACTGAACTGAAACATATGTGTGAAGGTTTTTGTGTCGACAAATATTTTCAAAACCTTTAGGTAATTACCAAGGAGCATGATTGCTGGACTGTGTGGTAAGGATAGGTTTAGTTTTGTAAGAAATTGTTCAGCTGTCTTCCAGGGTGGCTGTGCCAGTTTACATATCACTAATATTGAATGAGAGTTCTTTTGTTCCACATCCTGTTACTGTTTTGGGTTTTGGTGTTAGTATTTTGGATTACAGCCATTCTAATAGATGTGTAGTAGTATCTTATTGTTTTAATTTGCATTTCCTTGATAAGATATGGTGTGGAGCAACTTTTAGTATGATTATTTGCCATCTCTATAATTTTTTTTCACCTTAACCTCATTTTCTTATTTTTTAAAATTAATTAATTTAATTGGAAACTAATTATTTTACAATATTGTGGTGGTTTTTGCCATACATTGACATGAATCAGCCATGGATTTACATGTGTCCCCTCATCCTGAACCCCTCTCCCACCTCCCTCTCCACCCCATCCCTCTGGGTTGTCCCAGAGCACCGGCTTTGAGTACCCTGCTTCATGCATCAAGCTTGCACTGCTTGTCTTTTAACATACAGTAATATACATGTTTCAGTGCTATTCTCTCAAATCATCCCACCCTCGCCTTCTCCCACATAGTCCATAAAGTCTAAATTATAAAGTCTGTTCTTTATATCCATGTCTCTTTTGCTGTCTTGCATATAGGGTCATCGTTACCGTCTTTCTAAATTCCATATCTGTGCATTAATATACTGTATTGATGTTTCTCTTTCTGACTTACTTCACTCTGTATAATAGGCTCCAGTTTCATCCACCTCATTAGAACTGACTCAGATGTGTTCTGGAGAAGGCAATGGCACCCCACTCCAGTACTCTTGCCTGGAAAACCCCATGGACAGAGGAGCCAGGTAGGCTGCAGTCCATGGGGTCGCTAAGAGTTGGACACGACTGAGCGACTTCACTTTGACTTTTCACTTTCATGCATTGGAGAAGGAAATGGCAACCCACTCCAGTGTTTTTGCCTGGAGAATCCCAGGGACAAGGGAGCCTGGTGGGCTGCTGTCTATGGAGTCTCACAGAGTCGGACACAACTGAAGTGACTTAGCAGCAGCAGCAGCAGTAGCAGCAGATGTGTTCTTTTTTATAGCTGAATAATCTTCCATTGTGTATATGTACCACAACTTCCTTATCCATTTGTCTGCCGATGGGCATCTAGGTTGCTTCCATGTCCTAGCTATTGTAAACAGTGCTGCAATGAACACTGGGATACATAT
>NW_011494529.1:2141251-2162537 GCF_000754665.1 Bison bison bison
ATACATATATCTGACTCTCTGTGTTATCTTTTAGGGATTTTATTTTGCATTTTACATTCAGCCCTGTGATCTATTTTAAGTTAATTTTTGTGAGAAGTGTAAGGTCTTTGTGAAGATTCTTTTTTTTTTTTTTTGCATATGGATGTCTGGTTTGTCCAGCATTATTTATAGAAAATTCAGCTTCATTAAAAAAAAATATTTCTCCTGTGTTCCTTATGACAGAAAATAGCAGTGCATCCTGGAAATACCAAGGAAGAAACCTGGAAGTTATCTTTGGTGCTATCTCCTTCCTATATCTGATGGATCACCAAGTTTTTAAATTATACCTCATCAATACTCTGTAAACATTACTTCATCCTCACTGCAACTTTGTTTATTTCAGAGCCCCAGATATCTCTCATCTAGGATCTTGTGACAGACTCCAGCCCAGTCTACCTGGCTGAGTCCCACCTTCCTCTCAGTTTACCTTCTTATTCCCATCAGAAGGATCTTTCTGAAAAGCAAACCTGATCATCTCTATCTGGCTTAAATCTCCCCAGAAGCTCCTATTTCATTTACAATAAAATCCAAATTCCTTTTCCTGGCTTAAAATGTTTATCCTGACTGAGTCTCACCCACCATCATCCCCTCCCCTCTCCCTGCACAGTCAGGACTTGTGAGCTGACGCCTGGAATGGGCCCTGCTCTCCCTGACTCTGAGACATCTGCTTTCTGCTGCTCCTTGTTTTGAAACACTCTGATCATCCACTTTCCAAGTGTCTCTTACAGAGTCTTGCAGGCCTGACTGAGGACAGCAGTTCCATCAGGTCTCACGAGGCTAAAATGAAATTACCCACAGAGACGTGTCCTGGAAACTCAAAGGGAGAATCCCTTTCCTTGCCTTTTCCAGCTTCTTTTTTTTAAGTTTTCAATCTTAGTTTTTGGTTTTTGGCAGTGCTACACAGCATGTGGGGTCTTAATTCCCCAACAGATCAAACCCACATCCCCTGCATCTGAAGCATGGAGTCTTAACCACTGGATCTCCAGGGAAGTCCCTCCGGCTTCTTTTTAAGTTAAGGAAGATCCCCTGGAGGAGGAAATGGCAACCCACTCCAGTATTCTTTCCTGGAGATTCCCACAGACAGAGGAGACTGCCAGGCTACAGTCTATGGGGTCGCAAGAGTCGGACACAACTGAGTGACTAAGCACATACACACAGATGCCCCTCTGCTGTCCTTCTGTACTAATCTGTGCTTCCCACGAGTGTGGCATTGATGGTTTACAATTGTGATGATCTCTTTAAAAGCAGTAGTTCTTATGTTCATTGACTTGTGCCTTACTGTGACACATTACAAACTAAGGAAGAGAAGCAATGTAACAGACACCTCCCTGTGTGCTAAGCACCGAGACTAAATTTGTCGTTTAGCTGCAAAGTCGTGTCCAACTCTTGCAACCCCATGGACTGCCAGGCTCCTCTGTCCATTGAGTTTCCCAGGTAAGAATACTGGAGTAGGTTGCCATTTCCTTCTCCATGAGATTAAATATATGTTTAATGATTTGCCAAACTTGTTTCAGATTTCTCTTTTTTCTCTTATGAAATAAAATGTTATGACATAAGTAAAACTCTACCTCTCCCAAATCTTTCTCTACTTTCCCTCCCTACGAATAAACACTAACCTGAAGTTGGTGTGGAGAAGTCTTTTTACTCCTCCGTTCCCTCACTAAACATAAGGCAGAGAAGATGTGTGTCATTTCACTGTGATCTCTCTATTGCCCTTGCTTAGCCCAGGGCTTGTCAGTAATGCTGCTTCAACAGCTGCCTGGTTAAAAACTAGCCTCGGCTTGATTGTTCTTAACTTGCCAACCTCCAAAGCAGCTCTTTCCAATTTTCAAGGCAGCTCTGCCTATCATTCTTATTTCAATGGAAATTTGCTCCTTCTTGGAGAAGGGCTGAGATTATCATGGGGGCAGAAAGAAACAAAGGACAAAGCATGAATTTTGGAATCAGACTTCCTGGATCCATGCCTTTCAGCAATTACTTAACCTCTCTGGATGTTTAATTTCCTCCCTTGTAAAAATGAGGTTAATAATACTCATTTAGCAGAGGTTTTGTGAGGATTAAATAAAATAACAAATGTGAATGTTCCCTGTAGGGTGGAATAGGTGCGCAACAGATTGTACCATTCCCATAAAAATAATTAAGTATTTTATCTTGTTTTTCTTTCTCAGACTTTTCCCCTCCCAAGCTTTCCATTTTCTTTCTCCATTTCCAGGCCCACATGCATCACAGTTTCCTTCTTTCATTCCCTTTCCCTGGACTGGAAGGACACTCCACTGTGTACTGACCGACATGGTCCAAGTACTCTTCAAGATCCAGTGGTACCGAATCCTGAATAATCCAGCTTTCTTGTCCTTTTTACATCCTTCAATGCGGGGCATAGATCCTTCAGCATCTGTGGTATTCTCTCTACCACGGCATCCGTGTTGGAATGGTCCTTCTCATTCTATCTGTAAGTTACTGGTCTCTATTATTTTCCACACTTCTCAGCACAAGCATGGGAGATGGTATGACATGGACTCAGACTGCTTGAGTTCAACTCCTTATTCTGCCACTTGCTAACTATATGATCTTGATGAAGTAGCTTCACTTTTTTAGACTTCTGTTTCCTCAGTTGTAATGTGAGGGAAAGAATATCTACCTTATGATACTGTTCTGAGAATTAATAAACTCCATCTACAAAGGATCTTGTACTGTGGTTCTCCCTAAGTGCTCAATAAATGCTGGACATCATTTTTATTATTATCCATAAAATAACACAATGCTATATGTCAATTATATCTCAATTTTAAAACAACTTCTGTGGTTTATTCATGTTAATGCTACCGCATTAATTTCCTATTGCCACTGTTAACAAAGCACTGCAAACTTCGGGCTTAAAACACATTTATTACAGTTCTAAAGGTCAGAAGTTCAAATTGGGTCTCACTGGGCTAAAAAGAGCATCTGCAAGACTGTCCTTCTGGAGGATCTGGGGAGAATCTGTGTCCTTGCCTCTTCCAGCTTCTAGAGTTTATTCACATTCCTTGGCTCATGGCTCTCCATCACTCTGACCTCTGCTTTGGTCATCCCATCGCCTTCTCTGACTCTCCCTCCTCCCTCTTTCACTAATAAGGACCTTTGTGAGTACTTTGGGCCCCACCCAGATCATCCAAGATAATCTCCCCTTCTCTAGATTCTTTATCACATCCTCAAAGTCCTTTTGCGGTATGGTTCAGATGGTAAAGCATCTGCTTGCAGTGCAGGAGACCTGGATTCGATCCCTGGGTGGGGGAGATCCCCTGGAGAAGTGAATGGTGACCCACTCCAGTATTCTTATCTGGAGAACCCATGGACATCGGAGCCTGGCAGGCTATAGTCCAGTGGGTAGCAAAAGAGTCGGACATGGCTGAGCAACTAACACTTTCATTTTCCATACATTCAAAAGTTCTGGGAATTACAACAAAGGCATCTTTGGGGGGCATTTCCATACCAATATGGTAAAACTCACTCATTATTCAGCACACATGTACTCATCACATTCTCTATGCCAGGCCTTGTTTCAGTCCCTGGGATCGCAGTATCTACTATTCACATGACTTTTAGTCTAGAGAAGACTGGAAGGCAGCGGATGTATCTTATAATGTATGTTTGCGTGTGTGTTAAGTCACTTCAGTTGTGTCAGACTTTGTGTGAACCTGTGGATGGTAGCCTGCCAGGCTCCTCTGTCCATGAGATTTTCCAGGCAACAATACTGGAGTGGATTTCCACGCCCTCCTCCAGGGGGCCTTCCTGACCCAGGGATTGAACCCGAGTCTCTATGTCTCCTACATTGGCAGATGGATTCTTTACCACTAGTGCTACCTGAGAAGACCCAGCTTATGATGGTATGTCCCAAAATGTGGAGGTGAAATGAGAATGTCTCACATTTAACAGTTACCCAAAGCTTAGTGCTCTTTTGATCCATGTAGAGGCAGGAAACAGATGCAGTCTATTGCTTGTTAGGTTATGCACACACTAGGCTTGGGTGTGTGAATACATGTCAATTAAGTTGATATAGTCTCGAATAAAGAAGACAAATGGTACATATGTACAATAGAATATTACTCAGCCATAAAAAGAAATGCATTTGAGTCAGTTCTAGTGAGGTGGATGAACCTAGAGTCTGCTATACAGAGTGAAGCAAGCCAGAAAGAGAAAATTTTCATGTATTAAAGCATATGTTAGAAATCTAGAAACACGATACTGATGAACCTATTTGCAGTACAGGAATAGAGATGCAGACATATAGAAAAGACTTTGGACACAGCGAAGGGAAGAAACGGATGGAGAAAACTGAGGGAGCGGCGTTGACATATATACACGACCATGTGTAAAACAGCCGGTGGGCAGCTGCTGTGTGGGCACAGGGAGCTCAACCTGGTGCTCTGTGACAACCTAGAGGGGTGGGACGGGGCGGGATTGGGGGGAGGTTCAGGAGGGAAGGGACATATGTGTAACTTGTGGCTGATTCATGTTGCGTGGCAGAAGCCAACACAATATTGTAAAGCAATTATCCTCCACCTAAATTTTTTTTTTAATGGAGATAATCTTGAAATAGTTCTTCTAATGAAAAGCCAGTGGAAGACAGATACCCAGTTTTCAAGTGAGAAAGGACAACATTGCACTTCGTTTTCTGCTTAGCACCAGGGTTTTATGGGTACCTTGCAAGGATTTGGGCCAGTGGTTTACTTTGGACATTGTCTATCCTGTAGAGTGAGCTTATTTCATTTACCTTATCACCCACTGGAATAAGCACACTGCTTCTTTTTTTTTTTTTCACATCTATGCTTTCAATTATTGATTGCCAGGATGGCCAAGGACATCACTACATCCCATTCACAGAAACAGAAGATGGAATATGAAGCATGAGCACAGGGATGGGCAGCACCTGCCAGAATTCTTAGCAATATGGACTGTGACTGGCGAAGCAAAACCAGGAAAAGAGAGCCTACCAAAAATCCAAGGGTCACGTCAATTATGTCTCATTTTGATAGCCTTGTCAGAAATTTACAGAAAATTTCCTCTCTAGACCATATATTTCCTACCTAATAATTCTAACCCAAACTTTCTCTCCAAGTTTCTTTTCTCTTCTGTAATCTTCCTCTTATGTGACTACTAAGAAGCAGGCTAATCACCCCAGAAGAACAGAAGCTAGAAAGGTTTTCCCTCTTTTCAAGTGCTTAACAGAATGCCACATGTTTCTGTTAGTTGGAGCCTGGGCTTGTTTGTATTTTGTCTACTTTAGCTCTGAAAGAACCAGAAATGTCTGGAGTGGCCTTCTTAAAATGCAGTTAGTTCACTCTAGCTGTCCTTCTGTTTATTCATTATTTAAAAAGGTGAAATCCCTGTGAGTCACTTTGGTTTGTAGAGGTCATACAGCTCATTTTGTGAACATTGTACTGACATTCTCTCATTCAACAGTTATTTACTGGCTACCTACCGTGTGAAAGCTGGGTGCAGTGGGGCAGGAGGTTGGAAAGGGAATTCATATTTACTGAGCTCTGTGTGTGCAAGCACTGTGACCTTTTGTGCATACTGTGCTAAGTCTCTTCAGTCATGTTCAACTCTTTGTAACCCCATGAACCACGGGCTGCCAGACACCTCTGTCCATGGGGATTCTCCAGGCAAGAAGACTGGAGTGGGTTGCCACGCCCTCCTCCAGGGGATCTTTCCAACCCAGGGGTAAAACCAACAAATTATTTAATTTGCCTAAAAAGTATCAGTCATTATACTCACAGGTTTCGGTATGGCAGGTAGATCTCTTCTTCCAGGCCAGGTACAGTTGTCCATGTATAGCGCTGCATGGAGAAGGTTCATGAGGCAGAGTTCAAGCATGATGGGAAAGCATGGCGAGATCAATGAATAATGACTGTTGTGTGAGAGGGGAGAGTGGTGACACAAATGCCATGTAAACTCACTCACTGAGCTCTTACTGAATACCAACCGTGTTCTGAGCACCATGAAAGCACATGTGGATGTAAATACAATACAAAGCAATGTGTGAGTAATGCCAGTGGAGGACCACGAACACATTGTACCAAAGAAAGTGTAGAGGAAATGCTCTGGAGAGGCCAAGAAGTCATCAAGGAACAGCTGTTACATGAACTGAGCCTTGTGTATCAGTTAAAGATTCATCAGAGAAGCAAAACTACTATGACTGTTACGGAATAAGGAATTTATTATAGCAATTAGACATTATGTAATTATGGGAGGATCTGGGGATGTAAAATCCAGAAAGAGGAGCTGGAAGATCAGAGGTCAAATCACTAACCAGTCTTCCTGAAACGCTGGCACTGGTAGATAAGTAGGAATTGCAAGGGAACTCTGGAAAGCCAGAATAAATCTAGCTGCTTAGATGGGACCACCAAGGGGATGACGGACAAGCCCAGGGAAATGGTTGACTTTGCATCTGGTGGTGGGTTGGGGAAGCTGGTGGTCATCAGGGCCAGCAGTTGGGAAGAAGAGCTTGTCATGCAGCAGTGGAAACAAGACAAATCTGAACCTGCTAGCACCAGCTTTTGTCTCTTGTCGCATCTAATAAGACTTTGATCTTCCCAAATCCCTGCAAATTCTTTTCATCAACTCTAACTTGGAATCGCAAGAGATCCTGGGAAATGTAGTTCTAGCTTAGCCAAGTTGACACAGTTTGCAACATCACACCTCAAAAAGTGAGACAAATTTGCATAAGAGAAGCAGTGAATGTGGCTTATGGGAAGGTTTGTAAGCAAAGTTTCGGAGGTAAGAATGAGTAAGTTAGTGTTTAGGAAATCATGAGTAGATCAGCCTGAATATAGTGAAGAGTTCATGCTGGAAGATCATGGAAGATGAGGCTAGAAACAAATATTGGAATCATTAACAAATTCATTAACTTATTCAACCATTATTTATTGAGCACATATTAGCTATCAGGCACTGTACAAGTTGCTAAGAGTATAGTGATGCATAGAAGAGTCAGATTTTAGAAGGTTTGGAATGTTACACTGAAATGCTTGTCCAGTTTTTGATCCATCTTTTGAGAAATAGTAGACTCTTTCAGTTGTAACAACCGATCAGTTGAATTTCTGCCCTTAATTCAACTCAACCAGTGCTTAATTCAATTCATCCAACATTTAAGTGCCTTCTCTGGGCAAGCTCCTCAGAGGCACACTCTCATTGTCCCCTCAAACTGTGAAATATGCCTGCATCTGATGATATTGGTCAGAGTGGAAGTGTGAGTCACTTCTTGCCCTAGTAATGTTCTAGAATGATTTGTGCTCACATTTTACTTGAAGTCATGATGTCCTCTTTCCACAGTAAAAATACTTTACTAGACACTTAAGTGAGACAAACAGCATGCAGATTAAATTGCCTAAAACCACCACATTTTTGTTAAAATAAATGTTATTTCAGAATTCTGTACAGATGTTGATGCATAATTCCCATTAGCTTATCTTGAGTAATCTGTGGTCTCTGTGCTAGTAATGGGTAGCTCAGCTTAGTGTTGTGCCTTTTGCTTGGCATATGGGATCTCATTTCACCCTCACAGAAGCCCTGAAAGGTAGATACTTTCATTAGCCCCATTTGGCAGAAAAGTAAAGCAAAACTTAATGAGATTAAGCACACTTCCCAGGATTATACAACTAGTAAGAGGCTGAACTAAGCACCCACTCCTCTCAACCACTCCACAGACAACAAAGGAGCAGCCAACTACTCTAGAGTTTGGCAACCATTGACTTAAAGACTCCTCCAGGTGACTCAGAAGGACCATTTCACAGGCAGAAAAGGTGTCTAAGAAGTATCACTCATAGTCTTAATAGATACAAGTTGAGGATAAAACATCTATGGAAGGAAATCTGCAAAGAGCAAAGGAAACCTTTGAAGTCTTTGGGCTACGCTCCAATGTTGCCAGTTGGCATGTGAGCATTTCCTCTAGATTCCAAGATTCAGGCATGGGTGGCTCAAACCCCTCTTTGTGAGAGTTGGAGAGCTTAAAGCGTTGAGTGATGGGTGCTATCTTTCTTTACAGCCAGCCCCTATACTTATCACTGGTTCATGTGGATATGCTGCCGTGTCTGCTAAACAGGCAGTGTAATGAGGATCTCATTGCATGGCATGAGTGCCCATGTATGAGAAAGAGCTCCAAGTCTCTACAGAGTAAGAAGGGAACTGAAACTAAGGACAACATCGGATCTTTGAAGGGTTTGCCATAGAGTTGGGAGCATTTCCTCCTTTTCATTTCTCTTTTACCACTTTCTGCTGCCCTTGATCCTTACTGAATATTGCTAGCAACTTGATAGACTCTCTGTATTTCTTGATATAAAGCCCAATCTCTTCCCTCTGCTGCAAGTGGTAATAGATAGCTGCATCACTTTGTAGTTTACCAAGCAGCATTGTATTTAACCCTCATAAGAGCATAGTGAGGTCAACAGGGTTAGTACTATTATTTCCATGGTACAGAAGAGGAAACTGAGACCATGAGAGAGGAAAAGACTTGTCCAGCTAGATTCAAGATTAGTCCCTGCATTTTCTGCTTTTCCATGTAAATAACGTCAGTCCTAGGAAGAGAACACCATAGTTATGAGTCAGATATTTTATTTTTTAATCAAATTTTCACATGCTGGCACCCTGTTTTATTTAGGACCCATTTAAAATTAAGTTTTGGATGGTATCTGAGGTTGTGTTGGGATGATGAGGGGGTAGACAGGAAGCTAGAGTGCACAGCCCTGTGACCAATGGGCAGCCTTGTTTACAGCACAGACTCTGCAAATCAAATGTGACAAATGGGCAGAGTCTCATAAGTATTCCAGCTCTTCACTTCCTTAGTTTGATTTCATTGTACCGGATGGCATTTGGAACTCGGTTCAGGGTGCATAGAGCTGAATTATGCAATTTTGCAATATGCAATTAACTGGAGTAGCAACACATTCAATCTAATGGGGGCCACACAGAGACTGCATAATTCTTGGGAGCACAAGCTGATTATGCAGTTAAGTGATATGCACTTAACAGAAGTGCACCACATTGCTCTGATCCCATTTCTTCCGATAGATTCTGCACAGCACTTTACTCTAGCCTTTCTGCTTTTATGATCAAACATATTCCAACCTGTATCCACTTGAAATGAGAACCTTACAGTTCATATGGAGATTCGGGATATATTTCTTTTAAAAATCAACCTTTAAAAATCTTAACTCTTAGATGCAAAAATGGATGAGTATATGAGAAAGGTAAGGGGTGAATCTGAGGCTCCAAATGTCTGAGTTGTAGAGACTGGGAACAATACATCAACTGTACAATTTAGGATGCTTTGCTTTTAATCTCTTTCCTTTTTTTTTTTTTTTCTTGGTTAGGAAGCTGTATTTCAAATACAAACATGAGGTGCATGGAAAAGTTTCCTTTTAACAGGTCTTTGCTGTCAGTATTTTTTTTTTTAATTTGAAAACTGATATTGTAGAAAGGGGGCTCTTTTGCGGGAAACACCAATTAAATGACAGTTCATTGAGTATGGCCAGTTTTAAGCTACTCTAATGATGATGGATTGTTAATTTAATTTGGCAGGTCTCACTGGTTTACTGTGTGCTTGCTATATGCCCTGAATTGACCTAACTCCTCTGGGGGACCCCAGAAGTATAAAATATGGCTGGCTGTCCTCAGCCTCCTTGGGGGGTCATGACTCACGCATACAAAGTAATTGAGAAACAATGAAACACAGCATATGATTAGGTGTCCAAAATGGCTGTGGAAGAGAGTAAAAGATAAAAGAACTCAGAAAGGGAGAAGATGAACTGAGCTGGAGTTTTTCATCACCAGGGAGACAGAGAGGGAGACAGAGGGAGAAGCAAGGGTCAGTGTTTCACACATCAACCAGAAGTGAAGTTGCTCAGTCGCGTCCGTTGCAACCCCGTGGATTGTAGCCTACCAGGATCCTCCGTCCATGGGCTTTTCTAGGCAAGAGTATTGGAGTGGGTTGCCATTCCCTTCTCCAGGAGATCTTCCTGACCCAGGGATTGAACCTGGGTCTCCCACACTGTAGGCAGACGCTTTACCGTCTGAGCCACCAGGGAAGTAGGGGGTTCCATCGTGTAATGATGAGCACTCTGGACTCTGAATCCAGCGATCCAAGTTCAGAACTCAGTGGGACCTTTCTGCCTAGTTAGAAGAAGAACACTTTAGGGGCTTCCCTGGTGGCTCAGATGGTAAAGCATCCTGCCTGCAATGTGGGAGACCCAGGTTCGATCCCTGGGTGGGGAAGATCCCCTGGAGAAGGAAATCGCAACCCACTCCAATACTCTTGCCTGGAAAATGCCATGGACAGAGGAGCCTTGTAGGCTACAGTCCAGGGGGTCGCAAAGAGTCGGACACGACTGAGCGACATGACTTCACTTCACTTCACTTCACTTTGTCTCCATACTTCCTCTTTGGAGGTGTTCAAAGCATGAGGCCATGGAGACGGGCTGTGGACGATTCGGGCATCTGCTGGGAGAATTAACTGCATGACAAGCACTCTGTCTCCCAATCCTCAGGTCCTCTGATCTGGGAGGATTTCAAGAAGCAGGTGGGAGTTTTGGTCCTCCTCCTTCTCTCCCTCTCCTTCCCTCCTCTTCTCCTTTTTTTTACATAATTATTGCTTTCTCTTCCTTTTAAAACCCAGGGATTGAACCCAGATCTCCTGCACTGTAGGCAGACGCTTTACTGTCTGAGCCACCAGGGAAGATTTTAAAATATAAGGAGATAAATATATATATATACATACATACATACACACACTAGTTTATTTGGTTATTTTGGATCTTAGTTGTGGCATGTGAAGACTTGGTTGCAGCATGTAGAATCTAGTTCCTTGGCCAGGGGTCGAACCCAGGCCCCTTGCACTGGGAGCAGAGTCTCAGCCAGTGGACCACTGGGAAAGTCCCCAAAGTGAAAGCAATGTCCAATGTTTACTCATGAGCTCTCCAAATGTTGGTACCCTGTTTTAAACATTTTTTAATAAATGTATATATACACAGTCTCTGGCATATAGCCCCTGGGAGCAAGACAGAGTAGTGGTTAGTGAGCTTGACTGTCTCTGCCATTTACTGTATCACCCTGGGCAGATATTTAACCTCTTTGAGGCATGATTTCATCATGTATGAAAGAGGAATAAAAATAGTACAGACTTCTATTACTATTACGTACTATTCATAATCCTGTGTATGATAGGATTATGAAGATCAGCTCAATTAATAAAGGCAAAATTGTTAGCTCGGTGTTTGACACATACTGAGGGCCATAGACTTCCTGCATTTCCCTCTTTTACTTTGGCTTCTTTTTCTCTTTGTAGGCATGGAATTGATTTTGAGCTAAATCATTAAACTTTCCACTTTTCAAACTGTTTCAAATGAGTCATTTTACTTGTTTTCAGTTTCTCTAATTCCAAGCCTGGCTTTTTTCTTGACTTCAGAGGCAAAGGTGAGTGGTGGTCACTCCATGCAAAACAGCAGTGTTGACCCAGCTGAAAAGGTGCTCCCTCTCCTGGATTTCTGAGAGTGTCAGGCTCCAGAGGTGGGGCCCTGATGTAGAGGGAAGGAGCTGCCAGGGCTGGATAAGGTTTTGCCTTCAACTGTGAACAGAAATGTTTCAGGCCTTAGGCAGTTTCCAGGGAGGCCAGCTCCCTTCTAGATCTTCAGACTCCTTAATCCGTCAAGATGGACAGAGTGCTGCTTTCCCTCCTCTTATTTCATCCTCTTTCCTCTCTTTACCCAATCACTGCCATCTTCCCTCTCCTGCTTCCCCGCTCTAGATCAACACAAAACTTTTAATCAAAACTGTCTGCCTTTGAGCTTCTTTACCAGGCCTCCTGCCAGAGATGCAGCAATGAGAAGTAGGGCTGCAGAGCATCAGATGGGAGTCAGGCAGGTCTGGGTGAAAATTCCTGGTTTTACTGCTTAGTCACTCTTTGACCCTGGACAAGTTCTTTAACCTCTTGGTGCCCCTATTTCCTTATTAGTAAAATAAGAATAATAGCTACCTCATGATTTAGTGTTTTTGTGAAGATTTAAGTGATAATCTGTGCATATTAATGAGCACCTAGTAGGTGTTTAGGGAATTCCCTGGTGGCTCAGTGGTAAAGAATCTGCCTGCCAAGCGGGAGACCTAGGTTTGATTCCTGGGTCAGGAAGATCCTCTGCAGAAGGAAATGGCAACCCACTCCAGTATTCTTGCCTGGGAAATCCCATGGATAGTGGAGCCTGGAGGGCTGTAGTCCATGGGGTTGCGAAAGAGTCAGACATGACTTGGAGGCTAAACAACAGCAGTAGGTATCTAAGATACCTAGGTTTATTTCTCATCTCTATGGCCCAACCAAATGGATGATTTTAATTTCAAATCAGTTTCAAATCAGATTTGGAGTTATAAATTTTGTTGCTAATTTTAAAACAAATGACTATATTGGGGGAAAAAATCATTGCAAAAGTAAGAATCAACCTAATGTTCAACTTTCTTCATAATAGCCAAAGACTGCTGCTGCTGCTAAGTCGCTTCAGTCGTGTCTGACTCTGTGCGACCCCAGAGACGGCAGCCCATCGGGCTCCACCGTCCCTAGGATTCTCCAGGCAAGAACATTGGAGTGGGTTGCCATTTCCTTCTCCAATGCATGAAAGTGAAGAGTCAAAGTGAAGTCGCTCAGTCGTGTCCGACTCTTCGCGACCCCATGGAGTGCAGCCTACCAGGCTCCTCCATCCGTGGGATTTTCCAGACAAGAATACTGGAGTGGGGTGCCATTGCCTTCTCCGAGCCAAAGACTAGAAGTAACCAAAATGTCCTTCAGTAAGTGAATGGATAAACTGTGGTTATAGTGTAGCCAGACCATGGAACCCAATAGAAATCAGCCATAAAAAGGAATGAATTATAAGTGCACACAGTAAGATGGGTAAATCTCAAAAACATCATGTTGAGTGAAAGAAGACACATACAAAAGGGTGCATACTGTATGATTCTATTTATATGAAATGCTAGAAAAGCAAATGTAATCTATTGTGATAGAAAGCAGATCGGTGTTTGGAGCCAGAAGGAGGAGTGGGGATTGACTGGCACAAGTTAACGTTTTTGGATGACGGCACCTCATCCAAAATTGATTATGGTGGTGGCTGCATGAATGTGAAAGACAGTGAAAGTTGCTCAGTCATGTCCGATTCTTTGCAACCCCATGGACTATACAGTCCATGGAATTCTCCAGGCCAGAATACTGGGGTGGGTAGCCTTTCCCTTCTCCAGGGGATCCTCCCAACCGGGGAAGGGATAGAACCCAGGTCTCCCTCATCACAGACGGATTCTTTACCAGCTGAGCCACAAGAGAAGCCCAAGAATACTGGAGTGGGTTGGATCTTCCTGACCCAGGAATCAAACCAGAGTCTCCTTCATTGCAGGTGGATTCTTTACCAACTGAGCTATCAGGGAATGTATTACTTCTGAAAACTCATGGATATGTACAATTAAAATGGGTACATTTTTATCTTGTGTTAACTCTACGTCAATAAAGCTGATTTAGAGAAATAAGAATCAAGAGAAGACAACAATTTGAATAACCTACCCAAGAAGACAAAAGACCTGTACTCCAGAAATTATAAGACACCGATGAAAGAAATCAAAGATGATACAAACATGGAAATGTATACAGTGCTCTTACATTGGAGGAATTGGCAGTGTTAAAATAACCATACTACCCAAGGCAATCTAGAAAGTCAATGTAATCTTATCAAGTTAAAAATGACATTTTTCACAGAACTGGAACAAAACATTTTAAATTTGTATAGAAACAAAAATGACCCTGAATAGCCAAAACAGTCTTGAGAAAGAAGTGTGGAACTGGGGATTGGGGGATAAATTAGAAATTTGGGACTAACAGATACACACTACTATAAATAAAATAGGTAACCAACAAGAAAAAAATAAATAAATAAACCCAGGAACAATATGCTACCTAGAATGAGGCAACATTGGTGTTTCTATTGTCTGAGTACTATCTTTAATCATAGATGGGAAGCCTGGTTGTAAAGGATAATTCATTAATGTTAGTATACTACATTTATTATTTAAAATATATATAAATTAAAATTAAAATTAAAATAAACAGTATACTACATTTATTATTTAAAATATGATAAACAGAATTAAACATTCTATTGCATTGTAAGGATTTACACTATACAAAAAAAAAAAACAAAAAAACAACTCCTTTGTTGTACAGATATTCCAGTAAAAGGTATTAGACACTCCTTGGAATGCGGAGGAGTTTTGGGTGTAGAGTGTTATGCTTTCATGGTTTGGGAAGGAGAACATCTTTTGTCTCCCATTAGCTTTGTTCCTTTGTTTCCAGAGGGTAAGGGGTGTGTTATATTACTTTATAAAGCCTTCTCAAATTCTGCCCATCTTCTTTTGCGCCCCCCCCCCTTTTCCCCTTTCCTTTTCTTCCTTTCTTTGTGTTTCTTTGCCTGCCAAGTTCTGTGAGGTTCTGAATCACAAAAAAACAGATCACCTCACATAATAAATCTGAAAAGCCAGGTTCAAACAGGAAATGTAAGCAGGAAAATTTCAGGCAATTGTCTCGAGATAATCCAAGACAAAGTTCTGCCTTTTGCCTGGTTCTCACAATAATCTGGGTTTCTTTGCCTGAATAATTACGTCTAATTCTTCATTACTCTCCTCATCTGTGTCAGAGGAGAAAGATGGTGAGTTCATGGTATTTGGAAATTATAGATCAGAAAGAAATCTTACAAAAGATATAAACCCTTTGGAATTACTTGTAGTAAACACATTTTAAAAAGAAATTATTAAAAATTCTCATTGTAAAAGGCTGAGAAATAACCATGTTCATTCTTTGGTGAGTATCTCTCATTTATTTTCTATATTTTTGCTTCTTATGTTTAAACATAAATACGTCATACTTTACAACTTGCCTTTTTCAGTTTCTAATATGCTTAGAAATTGTTCATATCTGCACATGGATGAAGTTGAACCATATGAAATTGCTATATTTGTAGATCTAAACAGGAAGGAATTAACAGTTTTATGTAGTTAACATAATATATCTGCTTCAATATTTTAATGCCTACATAGTATTGCATTGTATGGTTGTATCATAATTTTAAAAAATCATCCCCCTATTGATGGATATTTAGGTTATTTCCATTTTATTTTCCTAAAACAAACAGAACTGTAATGAATACACACACATATGTAAATGTATATATATACACACATGTATTTTTTGTGTGTATATCTTTACAAATAAATGTATATAAGTATACACACATATATATTGACATCTTTGTGTATATATATGTGTGTATGTTTCTTGGTGTATATATGTGTATGACATCTTTGTGTATATATGTGCATGTTTCTTTGTATGTGTGTATAAAGGGGTTCCGGAGAAGGCAATGGCACCCCACTCCAGTACTCTTGCCTGGAAAATCCCATGGACGGAGGAGCCTGGAAGGCTGCAGTCCATGGGGTCGCTGAGGGTCAGATACCGCTGAGCGACTTCACTTTCACTTTTCACTTTCATGCTTTGGAGAAGGAAATGGCAACCCACTCCAGTGTTCTTGCCTGGAGAATCCCAGGGACGGGGGAGCCTAGTGGGCTGCCATCTATGGGGTCACACAGAGTCGGACACGATTGAAGTGACTTAGCAGCAGCATAAAGGGGTTTACACATTTCAGATTGTGATCATTATTGCTAAGTGTCCTCTAAAATGACTTGTAACAACTTAAACCCTCTAGAATGTGCTTTTCCCCCTACACTTTCAATAATCTGATGGGTGAGTTGGTCTTTTTGAAATATTCTGAAATTAGTTATTTTATTCAGTAAAAAAAATGTAAGGAAGACCTACCATGTGCCCAGCTCTGTGCTAAACTTGAGGTCAATATGTGCATCATTAGTATGGGCACTGCCCTCACAGTGTGTGTGCTGACCGGTGAAATGGCTGATGCGCACACATACAGTGGCAATGACTTCATTGTCATCACTGCCAATCATCTCTAGCAAGAGTAGCTGAAAGTACGCCAACTGCCTATGCTGAGGGTCCACTGGAGTCAGACAGAACAAGTGTTATTCCAGTTCTGCCACTTACCAATTTGCATAACCTGAATTTACTTGTAAAATGGAGATAATAGTAGTAGTGCCCTACTATTAATAGTAGTATGTTAGTAGAGTGTTGTGAAGATTAAAGGTACAATATAAAGCACAGCACCCAGGCCTTAGTAAGGACTCTGCAAAAGTTAGCCACTGCCATTTGCCTTCATTTCAAGAGCAGCAGCTTCTTGTGTCTATTGCTATCCCCCTTCTAATGTGGCCTTAAATACTGAATAAAAAGGATCTCTTATGTGGTGTGTCTAGCCCTGGGGAGACAGGGACTATCGCTCCTCTCATTCTGAATGCTGTACTTCTATTAATACATCCTGGTTGCTAAAGTTTCTACTCTAAGGTTATTTTATTCTAAGAACTTTAAACATTGCCTATCTCCTCAAGCAGAGGAATTTCTAACTGCTATTTTGCAAAACTCCAATTCTTTCTTTTTTTTTTTAGTTCATGTCCTTTATTAAAGCTTTTGATACATGTTATGAAACAGTTCTCCAGTGTACTAGTTTATATTTCTACCCGCACTAGCTAGACTTTCCCATTTCCGCACATGCTGGTTAACAGTGGCATACTTATTTATTTATTTTAAACCTTGTTAACTTTGTTTTTATTTTGTTTCACTTTAAAGTTATTGAATATTTTGATATCTAAGATTTATTTATACATTTATTTATATTTTTTGCTTCAGCTGTTTGCATATGCATTTTAATCATCTACCCATTTTCCTTTTGTTGTGCTTATTTTTTACGTTAAATTTTTAAGCTTTTAATTTTATATTGGAGTACAGCCAGTTAACAATGCTATGATAGTTTCAGGTGGACAGCAGAGCAGCTCAGTCGTACATATGCATGTATCCATTCTCCCTCAAACTCCCTTCAAAATCTCCAGTTCCTGATGAAAAACGGGCCTTTTCAATTACCAGGGTATTTTATTATTTTTTTGGCCACACTCTATGGTGTGCAGGATCTTCGTTCCCTGACCAAGGATCAAACCTGCACCTCCTTGCAGTGGAATCTCAGAATCTTAACCACTGGACCACCAGCAAAGTCCTCAATTACCAGTGCATTCTAAAAGGAAGATGGTAGGGGATGACCCCGTAGATATTTTTAACCAAAATAGAATGGTGCAAAGTTAAACCATGGAGACATTTACCCATAACAGACAAATTTCCTGTGTCTATTATTAATGTTTCGGCAAATACTGTTATCTTCCAGATATGCAAACTTTGTGTTTACTATGGTAGCATAAGCAGGTGGGTGGAAGAGCACCTGGTCCATTATGCACTAGCATGAAAGTCCATAAACACGCAGCCTCCTTCTCCAGGACATTTATTAAATCTGCTCCAATTAGTTGCTTGTTCGATGCTTAGGTGGTTACAGCAACTGCTGCTCAACAGAAACTGTGAGAAAAGATCAGAGAAATGTCAACAGTTGACAACCTAACAAGAGGCCATTGTCCCCACTGGAAACTCAAGGGGAAGGACTTGGGTGCATATAAATAGCCTTTGGAATGAGGCACCTCGATCAACTGCTGAGGATACCCTGACAACAGGGACAGGTCTGGATTGACAAGAAACAGCGAGGACACTACTAAAATGCCTCTCAAACACAGGGTTGAAAGCATCTAGCACACTCAGACCTGAGGTTGATTGTATTGGGATTCCATTGCCATAATTATTTGTAATCAGTAAGTGGCTCACAGGCTACCTAGAATAGGCTGCTTGTTCTCTCCCCGAGGGTCCTAATCTAGTGCGAGTCAGTGGACTCCTTTGACCATCGATGGGGTTCTAGTCTGTTTGCCCAGAAAAAGAATCCTAGGATGTATAAATACCTAGGATTTCACACATAATCTCTGGGGCTTCATAGATGCCCCAGAAGCTCCAAGGGTCCTGGATTAAGAAACCCTGCTTTAGGGGCTTCCCTGGTGGCTCAGATGGTAAAGAAACCCTGCTTTGTGCTCTTTTTTTTTTTCTTTAAATCCTTTACTCCCAGCAGTGAACTGATACTTTTTTCTTTTCAGAATGGATGTCTACTGGTCTACCCTACATTTCCAGAGTCTAGCCTTCCTTCAAGCCCAGTTCTTGTTCATACTCTAGTGCTCTGAACTTTTAGGGCACTTGCAGTTGGTAACAACTCAGTACCCAGTTATATCTAGGACGTCCTGAGTCTATCACTCACACAGCATTGAGATATTCATCCAGTCAACACATATTTAATGAGTGCCTACTATGCTCTAGGCAATGTCCCCAGACGATGATTATATTATATTAACAGCAGGATCGCATAACACAACTTGCCAACTTCCCCACTAGACTATGTGTCCTCAGTGGCAAGGACCAGATCTCCTACCTTGCCAGATCTTTTTCTCTCTCCTTGTTTCCACTCATCAGCAAAGGCTCTGTTCCAATGTCCTCTCTCCTGGGCCGGGTTAGGAAATCTTCTTGAGTACTCTCTGGCATCCTGTGATTACCACGTTAAAACTTCTCGGCATAATTTTGAAGTCATCTGTTTCCATGCCTGTCTCTCCCACTGTGTTTTCATCCAGGGCAGGGTCTTATATCCAGTAGCCTGGAGCCTGGAAATGGCGAAACTCAGTAAATATTTGTTGAATATCTAAGCTTTCACTCACCTCCAGGCCTTCGGAACATGCTGTTCTCTCTATCTGAAATATTCTTCCTCCTTTATTGTTTGCAGATTCTTATCAGCTTAAACATCGCTTCCTCAGGAAAGCTTTTTTTTTTCATTCCTAGGTGAAGTCAGGTCCCCTCACAAAATGCTCTCCCTAAGACTTTGAACATCTTCCTTGTTTAATATTTATATTCCTTGTTAGAATATCAGCTTCATCAGGGCAGGGGTCATGGCTATCTTATTTTCCTAAGAAAAGTGAAAGTGTTAGTTGCTCAATTGTGTCCAAATCTTTGTGACCCCATGGACTGTAGCCTGCCAGGTTCCTCTGCTCATAGAATTCTCTAGGCAAGAATACTAGAGTGGGTCGCCATTCCCTTTTCCAGGAGATCTCCCTGACCCAGGGATTGAACCCATGTCTCCTGCATGGCAGGCAGATTCTTTACTTTCTGAGCCACCAGGAAAGAACCAAGACATTGTATGGTCCTTTACTATTCAAAGAGTGGTTCAGAGACCAACAGCACTGGCATTCCCTGGGAGCTTGCTAGAGATGTATAGTCTCAAGCTTTACCCCAGACCCATGAAATCAGAATCCCCAGGTGATTTCCATACACATTAAGGCTTGAAAAGCTGTAGTCTATTCCAAATACACTCAATAAATATGTACCAAATGAATAACAAGCATTGAACTGAACAAAATGGAACCAATTCAGCCTTGCTACTGCTGTTGTCTAGCACAAAGCCTGGCTCAAATTAGGCACTCAGCAGGTGTTTGAGGCACAAATACTGTCTTCTATTCATCCATCTTCACTGTGTTTTCTTCAACTGGCTTATAAGCCGAAAGTTGGGGTCCAGGGTCCTATTTTGACCCTTTTTCTTTTTTTTAAGTTGTGAAAGTTTATCGAGAGATAGTTAACAGCAAATTTCCAACATAAGGACAGCATGCTTGGTTTCAGTCTGTCTTTGTTTAAACTGTGGTTGTCCCTTCACATGCTTCTGGCATCTTAATGGGCTCTAGACTTGGTTGAATCTCCTCCTTGACATTAGGACCACCTTTGGGCTTATCCACAGTCTTCAACAGAGCCAGTTCCTATTGATCAGCTTCCATAACAGGCCCTTGAGCAGGTGCCCCTTCATCTTCACTGTCCTGAGCAGGTATAATATCCTATCTCTCAGTTGGTGGTTTCCCTAGTTGAGATTGTTTATCACTGGGCTGCTGAGCAACCAGAGGTCCAACTGGCTGGAAGACTGTCCATCATTTCCATGCAGAATTGGATCTTGTGTTTACATGCCCACTCATATTTTCCAACTTACTCCCCGGCCATATTGCTATGAGGATCTACTGGCTGAGTTTCATTCAATAAGGAAGAATCAGGATGGCAGGAACATGACCTCCCTGGCATAACTATTGTTGGCCTTTTTTTCTTATCTCTGTATCTTCTAGTTCTATGCCATATGCATAGAGAGTAGTCAATAAAGACTTGAAGCTAGCCTGATACTTCAAGGTTAAGTAATACATCATCCACTGGATTGGATTCAAGCTAGCTATTTTGAAAGGCGGGATACATGTAAAGTGATTGGGGACATTTCTAGTTGTTTGACACCCTTGAGCCTGAAGAGTTGTGCTTTTAGTCTTATTCCTCATCTCCATATGGAACATCCCATGTACGGTAACAAAATGGAGAGGCCATAGCAATGAGAACTTTGGTTTCTGGCTTTGACTGTTTTCACAGGACACTGTTTGGTTTGAAGAGGCCTAATAATGCCACTTGGGGAAGTGGCATCAGCAGTAAGGAATCCACCTGCAATGCAAGACTCAGGTTCAATCCCTGAGTCAGGAAGATCCCCTGGAGGAGGGTATGGCAACCCACTTCTTGCCTGGAGAATCCCATGGACAGAGGAGCCTGGTGGGCTAGAGTTCATAGGGTTCAAAGAGACACAACTGAAGCGACTCACCGTGCATACATGCACAATGACGCCACTTACACAAGCAAAAACGGTGAAACAGATCCTTCTGAGTAGTATGTTTTAGTATAACTGTCTCTTCCAGATTTTCTCCAGTAAAAAAACATGTGCCTTTGGCATTTGGTCTTAGTATTAGGACAACTTACAAACTATGGGCAAAGGCTTTGTATCACTTCAGTTGCTCAGTCGTGTCCAACTCTTTACGACCCCATGAACCCCAGCACGCCAGGCCTCCTTGTCCATCACCAACTCCCGGAGTTTACCCAAACTCATGTCCATTGAGGTGATGCCATCCAACCATCTCATCTTCTGTCGTCCCTTTATCCTCCTGCCTTCAATCTTTACCAACATCAGGGTCTTTTCAAATGAGTCAGCTCTTCGCATCAGGTGGCCAAAATATTGGAGTTTCAGCTTCAACATCAGTCCTTCCAATGAATGTTCAGGACTGATTTCCTTTAGGATGGACTGGTTGGATCTCCTTGCAGTCCAAGGGACTCTCAAGAGTCTTCTCCAACACCACAATTCAAAAGCATCAATTCTTCGGC
>NW_011494529.1:2162637-2178322 GCF_000754665.1 Bison bison bison
GCTGTCTAGGTTGATCATAACTTTCCTTCCAAAGAGTAAGCGTCTTTTAATTTCATGGCTGCAGTCCCCATCTGCAGTGATTTTGGAGCCCCCAAAAATAAAGTCAGACACTGTTTCCCCATCTATTTGCCATGAAGTGATGGGACCAGATGCCATGATCTTAGTTTTCTGAATGTTGAGCTTTAAGCCAACTTTTTCACTCTCTTCTTTAACTTTCATCAACAGGCTCTTTAGTTCTTCTTCACTTTCTGCCATAAGGGTGGTGTCATCTGCATATCTGAGGTTATTGATATTTCTCCCAGCAATCTTGATTCCAGCTTGTCCTTCTTCCAGCCCAGCATTTCTCATGATGTACTCTGCATATAAGTTAAATAAGAAGGGTGACAATATACAGCCTTGATGTACTCCTTTCCCGATTTGGAACCAGTCTGTTGTTTCATGTCTACTTCTAACTGTTACTTCCTGACCTGCATACAGGTTTCTCAAGAGGCAGGTCAGGTGGTCTGGCATTCCCATCTCTTTCAGAATTTTCCACAGTTTATTGTGGTCCTCACAGTCAAAGGATTTGGCATAGTCAATAAAGAAGAAATAGATGTTTTTTTTTGGAACTCTCTTGCTCTTTTGATGATCCAGCAAATGTAGGCAATTTGATCTCTAGTTCCTCTGCCTTTTCTAAAACAAGCTTGAACATCTGGAAGTTCACAGTTCATGTATTGCTGAAGCCTGACTTGGAGAATTTTGAGCATGACTTTACTTAGCATATGAGGTGAGTGCAATTGTGCGGTATTTTGAGCATTCTTTGGCATTGCCGTTCTTTTGGATTGGAATGAAAACTGACCTTTTCCAGTCCTGTGGCCACTGCTGAGTTTTCCAAATTTGCTTTGTAGAAACAGGCATATTGATACATAAGATTAGGCTATTTTTTTTAATTAGATGAAAATAAAACTTGTATTTAAACATTATATTAATGCATCTAGTAATACTCTTGATGTTTCAGGAGACGACTGCCCTGAATTCAACTCAGATACTTCTTGAGCACCTCTTAAGTTTGGTGGTACAAATTCAATCTTTGATCTTGAGGAGTTCTAATCTAGAGAGTAGATTGGGTCCTGAATTTTTAAAAAAATATTTATTTATTTATTTGGCCATGTCGGGTCCTAGTTGCTGCACGTGGGGTCTTCATTGTCACATGCAGAATCTTTCCCTGTGGCTCACAAACTCTCTACTCATGGTGCGTGGGCTCAGTAGTTGTGGTGCGTGGCCTTAAATGCTCTGTGGCAAGTGGGATCTTAGTTCTCTGCCTAGGGATTAAACCTGCATCCCCTGCATGCAAGGCAGGTTCTTAACCACTGGACCACCAGGGAAGTTCTCTGAATTTTTTAAGAAGTCTATTTACTAGGCTGTCAGATCTAAGAGACTATGGCTAGAATTTACATTTGCTCAATGCTGTGGGACTTTAAAAGGAAGAATTGGAACTCCGGAATCCTGGAGCCTTTTACCCTTAAATTGTAGATCACAAACTTTCCCAATGAGTTTAAAGATTATCCCAAGATGGAGAGTCACCATGAAATGACTGGGCATCAAAAGCCGTGGAAGTCTCTCTGACTCTTCCCCTGCCTGCTCTGTGAGAGTTTCCACCATCTCAACTCCTTCCAGATAAACCTGGACATTTTCAAGGGTGTTCTCACATGTACTCTACCTCTTGGTTCTTGGCTACTCAGTGACGGACACCATTTTGGTTCTATCCTTCTCTAGTTTTTTGCAATGAATCTTTCATGACAAAACTGGTGCCCTGGGTGACCAAAGACACTCTAGTTGCAGGTCATGAAGAGCCCACCCAGCTGCTGGTGCCAGCTGGTGTGTATGGCCATGCCTCTGTCAGCACCTCCACTGATTTCTAATGCTGCCACCCACTCTGTCTGCGGATATGGTCAACACCTTTCCTCTCCTTCCCTGGCTGTGGCCAAAAGGCTCTAAAACAAAACCAGAGCACACACCTGGATCCAGTTAGCCATCTGCTCAGGAGCCAAGTAAACAAGGAATTTCTGAGTCACAGCCTTTCTACTCCCCACTTCATGTCTTGTGCTTGCTACCTCATCAGCCAGGAGAGGCTTGATGTGAGAAGCTCGATCTTTGTTACAGACATTCCCATTTTGCTCTCATTTACCGCCCTCCTGGGGGGAACCAATTTAACTCCAAATAAATTAAGGGACTCTATTGTGTAAGTGTGTTTGTAATAAGGCATATGCCTATGCTCCCCACACCTCCAAAATTAGCCCAGAGAAACACTCCCTTTCTCCCTGCAGTCAGCTCTGTCTGCCAAGGAGGAGCGCATTTCCTGAGGCTGTTTGTCCTAGACCTTCCCCTTCCCAGTGGGGGCCTGGGCTGCCTCGTTTTATTGTCTGCCTTAGAAAGAACAGTCTGGTTTGGTCAAGAGGTTAAGAATCTCAGCCTTGTACACAGCACATCAAGCAGTTAGGAGCACAGGCTTTGATAGCCAGTTCTGACACTGCTGTTTCCTAGTCACTCTGACTGTTCCCTTATCTGTAAAATGGGGAGATCCTTGTGACAGACGGGAACACTAAGTGAGGTTGCATAGACAGTGTTTGGCTTTGAATCACAATAATCACTCTATTATTGGTTGCTACTAATAAAAACTAAAATAGCTAAGTGGTTTCCTTTTAATAGTAAGACATGCAACAGTAGTGTTTTGACATGTCTTCCTGTCTCCAGCTTATTCTCTACAGTTCGTTTTCACTCAGCTGCTAGATTCATCTCCCCAGAACATCGTGATCATGTTATTACTCCATGTGAAAATATCGGATGGCTTCCCATTCCTTACAAAGAAAGTTCGGAGTCTTTCTCTTTGTGCTCAAGGCGCTTTGATCTGGCCCCCAAAAATGTTACCTCCTTTTCTCCACTACTCCTCTTCACACGTCCTCCACTCCAATTAAAATAAGCCAACATTCCTTAGGCACACCCACACCCTGCACACTGTCCTTTTTATCTGGAATCCAGATTGTATCTCTTCTTTGTCCCTAGCTCAAGTGCCACTGCCTCCACCAAGCTTTTCCCAGCCCACAGTAAACCCCATAACTCTTTATGGGCTTTGGGGCACTTATCTTTTGTCACCACATAAGTATCTTCGTAAACTTTGTGCTCCAAATTTATACATACATCTACCATATCAGATGATTAATGATTATATCTGCCTGATTCATCTCCATCTTCCTAAGCCAAGGTTTCTCAATCTTGCTGCTATTATTTTGGGCCAAATAACTCTGCTGTGGTGGGATGTCATCTGTACGGTAGGCTGTTTAGCAGCAACTGTGGCCTCCAGTCACTAGAGGCCAATAGCATCTCCCCACCCCCGGTATGACAACCAAAATTGTCTCCAGACATTGCCTTTGTCTCCTGGAGGGCTAAATCACCCCTAGTTTCGAACCACTGCCCCTGACCAAGCTTGGAGGTCTGAATATGGATGTGTGTGTGTGTGCTAAGTCATTTTAGTCATGTCTGACTCTCTGCAACCCTATGGACTGTAGCCCACCAGGCTCCTCTGTCCATGGGATTCTCCAGGCAGGAATACTGCAGTAGGTTGCTGTGTCTTCCTCCAGGGATGCTCCTGACTCATCTCCTACGTCTCCTACATTGGAGGGCAGGTTCTTTACCACTTGTGCTACCTGGGAAGCTCCTCTGAATATGGATGCTGCTGCTAAGTCGCTTCAGTTGTGTCCGACCCTGTGCAACCCCAGAGACAGCAGCCCACCAGGCTCCCCTGTCCCTGGTATTCTCCAGGCAAGAACACTGGAGTGGGTCTGAATATGGATAGTTCTCAGTAAATGCTTATGAAAGAAAAAAAGGAGTTTGGCTTATGTCCTTTTAAATTTAAACAGTAGTGGAATGTACGATTAATGCCATTATTTCAGTAATTGGAAATAAAAGTATAGAGTCCCCATGAGAACTAAGAACTAAGAGACAAAGATTTGAATATCACTAGCATTGAATCAGTCAATAGGTATCTATTGTGTAACCATGTTTATGGAGTGTGGAGTCGTAAAGAAACCGCCTGCCAATGCAGGAGACATAAGAGACATGGGTTTGATCCCTGGGTTGGGAAGATCCCCTGGAGGAGGGCATGGCAACACACTCCAGTATTTTTGTCTGCAGAGTCCCATAGACAGAGGAGCCTGGGGGGCTGCAGTCCATGGGGTCACAAAGAGTCAGACACGATGGAAGTGACTCAGCACACACACTAGTGGAGTCAGGTAGGAGTTGGGTTCCAGTACTGGCCTCACCAGTACAAGCTGTCATGTAGGTGAGCACCTTAGTGTCTATAAACTTCAGTTCCCTCATTCTGTAAAATGGGCATAATAATTGTAACCCATATGTGGTCGTTATGAGGATAAATTAGATAATGCACTTAAAGTGGTTAGCAGAGAGTCTAGAATGTAGTTAGCACTTAATAATACCTCAAAGCTATTATTAATGCTGTGATTATTACTGTAATAATGATTCATGTCTAATTCTTTAGGAGGTCATAACAGTATTATTTATTTCCATTTTATAGATGGCTTGTGGTTGGAATCTGGATCTTCTCATCTCCAACTTTCACTACATCATCATTTATCTGATACAATGCAAACAGAATCACATTTACAGGAAGAATAATTTTTAAAAAAAAAATTGGAAACTGAGTGCAAACTGCCTACAGCAAAAATTCTTTTTCAATTGGTAAATATCATCTTCATCCATAACTATCATTGGGAAATTCAATAACTGCTTATTAAGCACTTTGGATAAGTACATGTGCTAGATATTGGATATAAGACACCTGTGTTGCTAAAACACAGCACCTGCCTGTTTGTAGCTTACAAACCCGCAGGCTCAAAGATTCCATCCTTTAGGCTTAAAAAAAAAAATGAATTCGTAAGTTTAGCAGTCAGTTGGCACCATTTCCAGGCAGCGTTTGATTTTTGGAGTAAAGCAGCAGGAGCAGCTGCCTCAGTCTCTTGCAGAAGCTGAGAGAGAAGCTCAGGGACAGGACAACAGGTAGGTGGGGAGCAAACTTCCGCCTGCGACAGTCAATCAGCTCAGTGTATCTGTCAGGCCATTCCACCGTCCAGCAGAACAAATCTCTCGCCTTAGAAAACAGAGAGGAGGTCAGGAAATTTTAGCCCCAAACCAGTTCTATCACCCACAAAGTGGATGACTCGGGGGCAAAACAAAACAACAACAACAAAACCCCTCTTCAAACCTCTATTTACTCATCTGCAAATTAAGGGCATCAGAGGATATGAGTGGTTCTTAATTAGTGTTACCCACAATGGAGGTGGAACGCTGGAATAGTGTAGATAGTGCAGTAGCTGTTTTCAGCAATTACTGGCCATTAGCAAAATGCCTGACGGCTCTATAAATATACCTGGAGGGAAAAAGCGTTTGTAATCACGTTAGAGCTCTGATGTTTAACCGTGTGTATTATCCAGTGGGTTAGATTCATTTGTTTGTTCATTCATTCATTAAGCAGTTGAGCACAGTGGCTGTATGCTGGTCCTGGACTCGGACCAGACACTGCCCTTGTCCTCAGAAACATTTTACGCGTGAAATCAATCATAGGTTATAGGGGAGGCATGAAGCCTTTTCTCCTCCCTAAGTACGAATCCCTGAGCTGGATCTGACATGCCGCTGTGGATCCGGTGATGGCGATCCCTACTTCCCGACTCCTTACCGTCAGCTCCTTAGAGCCCGTTCCTATTGGCTGGGAAATTCTCCAGCAGTTGTCCGAGTCCCCCCACCTTGGGTTTCCGTGGCGGCAGAGGGATCTGCTTCGAGTGCCCTCAGATTCCTGTAGGTGGAGCCAAACCCCCTGGCTGAGACGCCGGGCTTGCTCCCTCCGCAGGCCCCGGTGGGCGGGCGGGCGCTTCTGAAGCTACCTCCTTCCCTCTCTCTCCTCTCTTGTGCGGTCCCCTCCACATCCCCACCAACCGAGTGGGTCGGAAGGAAAATCGTGCCAAACTTGGAGACGGCTGCCAGGTTTCTCTCAAGTCTTGGCTTAACAAAGGAAAGCAAATTACAAAAATGGAAATTTTCAAACCAGCGTTCAGTGGTATTCAGATCGACGTTTGGGTAGCACGCAGGCACAGACCGCATTCGTGCTATTTTGTGATTAAAATGATACGGAAAATACCTCCTTGCTGGGGTTTTCTTCTTCCAAAACGACTTCTTTCCCTTTGCGAATTTCCCCTTTCTTCGGGGAGCGGCAGCCCCCTGACCACTCTAGAACTGCTAACATCTGTTGAAATCTTGCCTCCCCTGACTTTTTTTTTTTTTCCTCTAAAGAGTTGAACTTTAAAAAATGCCTGCACTTCGCAGTCTGGAGAAATCCAGATAAAGAAGTTTCTAGGCACTTTCCCAGGGAGTCCTGCGTTTTGTGTAAGGAACTCCGAGTTCTGTGACAGAGCATGAATCGTCTTTCCATTTCACCTCCATGCGGGAAGGATACCTGAATACGAATCTTGCCAGCGACACATACTACCTTATTCTCCTCTCCGCTTGAATGGTGTGCTCTGTCTCATCCTTTAAAAAATGGTTTTAAAATGGCCATTGAGTCGGGTTTTCAGTGATTTTACAGTGAAGTTAAAAATAAAAAGAGGGAAAAAAAAAAAAAAAAAGCCTGATCATGTCCTCCTTGCTAATTTTTGCAGTTGCTAGACAGGCCCTGTCCCAAGTGGGTTTGTGAGAAAGGCGCTCCCATTGTTAGTCTGCTCCCCCACTTCACTCCCCCAGACGGTACCATTTCTTTCCTTGGAAGCTTTGACTGTCTCCTTACACAGCTGTGTTTGCAGTGCCTGGAGACAGGTGGGGGAGCAGCCTCCAGGCCAAAGCTGCCAATTCTCTCTCTAAGGACTGTCTGACTAGCTATTAAAATTTAAAGATCACACACATGCACACACACTTTTTTGGTAGCGGTCACTCTTTGTTATATAGGGGCAGCTGTACTACCAATTAGCCAGCCTGATAATACTAGAGGTCACAGCCATTCTGTTTGTATTCTCCAGCCCACATAAGCATTGTGTGCATCTGTGCAAAGTCACTTCAGTTGTGTCTGACTCTTTGCGACCCTATGGACTGCAGCCCACCAGGCTCCTCTGTCTATGGGATTCTCCAGGCAAGAATACTGGAGTGGGTTGCCATGCCCTCTTCCAGGGGATCTTCCCAACCCAGGGGTCGAACCCACATCTCTTATGCCTCCTGCATTGGCAGACAAGTTCTTTACCACTAGTACCACCTGGGCTAAGGCTACATCTTTTTTGTTTTTTGGTGGCACTCAGAGCCATGCAGATCTTAGTTCCCTGACCAGAGATTGAACCTGTGCCTCCTGCCACGGAAGTACAGAGGCCTAACCACTGGACTTCCAGGGGAGTCCGATGGCCACATCTTTCTAGGCACCATAGATGACCTGATCCTCTGGCCTTGGCCCAGTGTGGGGACGGATTAGGATCATAGCTGCTCATCTCAGCAGGTAACCGTGGGCAATCTTCAGGCAGTGATCACAGTACGAGGTCCTTGTTGGTTGGGGCCTACACAAAAGAGAATTCTCTGCCTGGGTCAATTAAGAGTAGATAAATCACACTAGACTGGTCATGTTTTTCAGACTTCAGAATGGAAGGATGATTTTTCCAGACTGGATCACATACCCTGTGGTTTCACCCTGAGGATTCTAGCTCTGAGCACCTTGTCCTCTTTAGGACCCTTATGTCTTATCTTATGCTGTTACCTTCTCTTAGAATTCCCCCTCCCCCATCCTCTGCTCTACTGACAAACTCTTGTCTTTCAAGACTTCTCAAATGCAACCCCTCTGAAGTCTTTCATAGCTATGACCATGTGTCAGTACCCCTGTAGAGTTCATCACCCTGTCATCTGTCCGATATAACTCTATTGCTTGATCTCTACAACATATTCACCATATTATGTGTATTTTTATGCCTTTTTCTCCCCTGAGAGCACAGGCAGGGAACACGTCTTATTTACCTCATGACCCTCACACTAAAAATTCTCAAGAAAAAAAATCTCATGAATGAATAAAGAAAAGTGCTTGTTTTTTAAACATTTTCAAAGAGGAAATTTGTTTTCTTTCAGGTTGTTCTAGTTCAAGGGCTAGACTTCTATGACTGTGTCTGCAGAGCTGAGAATAAAAATCCTCAATTTATGTTAAAGTCTGATTTTAATATCTCAGAGACATTCTTCTGCTTATGGTAAGTTTGATACGCATGTAGGTGGAACATTTCTATATCCCCACCATCTGATTAATGCATCTGTTCTTACAAAATCTGATGAAGCAAAATATCATCACAAGCATGGGAGCTTGTAGGATGATGGAGTCCTATCATTTGGTGCTTCCCAGGTGGTGCTAGTAGTAAAGAACCTGCCTGCCAGTGCAGCAGACATAAGAGATGTGAGTTCAATCCCTGGGTTGGGAAGATCCCCTGGAGGAGGGCATGGCAACCCACTCCAGTATTCTTGCCTGGAGAATCCAATGGACAGAGGAGTCTGGTGGGCTGCAGTCTGTGGGATCTCAAAGAGTCGACCACGACTGGAGTGGCTTATCATCATCATTCAGTGCAGTCTTACAAGTTATACTAACTAGTTGTTATTTATTAGACTACTTACTGAATTGCTCAACCTCGAAACCTGGAAATGTCCTTGGGACTTCTTTCTCCCTCACTTCCCACATCTGGTTATCTCCAATTATGTCACTTCTCCAAATTATCTCTCAGATGTGTCCACTGTTCTCCATCTCTGCCATTGCGCCATTCCAGGCCACTATCACTTCCCACCTGGACCATTGCCAAGGCTTCTAGTTAGTCTTCCTGCTTCTTGTCTTGCCTGCCTCCCACCCTGTCATTCCCTGGGCAGCCACTTTTTCAGTGACTGCACTGAACATAATCCTTTACATGGCATGGTGTGTTCTGGCTCCTGCCTGTATTTTGAGCCTCTTTCTCACTGCATATACTAGCCTTCAGGTCCTTGAACTTGCCACAGTCCAGCCTACTTCTAGTTTATCCCTGTGCTTACTTCTCCTGCAAATAATCATTCTCTCTCTTGGATCACTTCCCATCTTTGAGAAATCAATTTCAGCGGCACTTTCTTGGAGATGTGTCCCCTACTTGTCCTCCCCACTTCCTCTCTCCTGGATAGATCAGGTCCCCACTATTGTTCCTCCTGATGCCCTATTTTTGCTTCATGTTAATCATCACAGGTTACGGCACCAGTGGTAACGAACCTGCCTGTGAATGCAGGAGACATAATAGAAGTAGGTTCAATCACTGGGTTGGGAAGATCCCCTGGAATAGGGCATGGCAATGTACTCCAGCATTCTTGCCTGGAGAATTCTATGGACAGAGGAGCCTGGCAGGCTACAGTTCATTGGGTTGCAAAGAGTCAGACGTGACTGAAGCAACTCAGCATGCACAGTGATAAAATTATTGATATTTTTTATTTTATGTCTGTCTCTGTAATCACACTAGATCACATGAAAGCAGAGATCTTGATTCTTTATTCAAAAGAGTTGACCTGTGTACCCAAAGCCTAACATATAGTAGGTTGTCAAGAAATACTCTGGCTAGTGCTGCAATAAAAAATGTAACAGGTTGTGTGTAGCAGGCCTGTGACATGAAAGTTTCATGCAAAAAAATAAATGGTAATCTGAAATGAGACTCAAAGATGTTTATGCACACAGAGCAAGCGAGGGCAGGACTTGAGTTATGATATGATATCCCACAGCCTTTCTCCACTGCTATTTGAAAAATAAGAAGAGAACAAGAACAAAAATATTTGTCTTACAGCTCTACCAAGATTTAGTCCTCCCCTTTCTCTCCCCCTTGCATCAAGTACATCCTGTACTTTTGGCAACATGTTGACTGGATATTTAAAAGCTGTGAACTGTTCTGAAAATTTCACATACTGGGTTATGGGCCATGTGTGTTTGATCAAAATTCAATTACTATGCTGTACCATACTTGGAAACCTATCATCCCAAGTTATGAAGTATGACGAAATAGGCGAACCTAATTGGTTCAGTATGGGAACAGTATCAACCAAGCTTGTTATGATAAATAGCTTCCTGTGTTAAAGGTTCTCTAGAGCTTATAAGTATCTTGGCTCACCTCCTTCAGTGGAATAAGAATATTGCTCCCAGGGACCCCCTAGATCACTGCCCCTCCAATGGAACGGCAGTTGAGGGTTTTCTTCAACTTACTCCCCCTGAAAAAGAAAAATGCTGTGCAATTTTTCCTCTTCCTTATCGTTTCTTCATTTAGAATTTGAGCACCTGTGAACTTTTTTAGCTTTCTTCTTCCCCAGAAAAAAACAATTTTACAAAATTATGAAGTATTCCAAATATAGGAATATAGAGCAAACATCAGACATCCATGTACCCACCACTCAGAATTAACAAATAGTTATTTTTTTCCCTATTTCCTTCAGATTTTTTTCTCTTTGTTTTTTTATGAATCCATTTGACTGCTTCCTGGGACCAAAGATGGACCACTGTTTATTAAATCACAGTGTTCATGAGATTTATGACTTCAGTTCTGACATACTCCAACACACTTGAATCAAATGCCTCTTATCACAGAGTGGTACTTGTAAGTGGTAAGTTTTTTCAGGTGTTGAAATGGACTCAATGAGAATTCCTGGTCTATATTGTAAATGAGATTTCAAGGATCCTCGGAGGAGGAGTGTTGTTGGAGGAGTGGCCAGAGAGATCAAGACATTGTCTTAAAAGTTCAGAAAGGATAAACAAATAGAACAGAAACTGTTCACATGCTCTGTGGTCATCATGGGCATATACACATAATTTTTCTTTAGAAGTTGGGTTGTTTAGGCATTTGGGGTTGGGTTAGAAGTATTCCTTTCTAGTGATCTCAGTAAAGGATGAAACAGTTGGATGATTGTCATCTTAACTTCTGGCATTGGCATTTTCCTTAGAAGTCAGGTTTAAGGCCAGGAAAGTTTACATGTATTTTTTTATTAATAAATTTTTATTGCAGTATAGTTGCTTTACAATATTGTATTGCCTTCCACTGTACATGTAAACCATACATTTACATTTATCTCCTCTCTTGAATTTCACTCCCATTTAGGACCAAGTGCATTAAGTAGAGTTCCCAACAGTTGTCTATTCTATACATAGTATGCGTAGTGTGTATGTGTCAGTCACAACCTCCCAATTCCTCCCACCCCACCCCTGTCCCCTTGATATCCATACCTTTGTTCTCTACATCTATGCTTCTATTTCTGCTTTGCAAATATTCATCCATACCATTTTTCTAGATTCTGCATATATGTATTAATATATGATATTTGTTTTTCTCTTTCTGACTTACTCCATTCTGTATGACAGTCTCTAGGTTCAGTCACATCTCTACAAATGACCCGTTTTGTTCCTTTTTATGGCTGAGTAGTATTCCATTTATATATGTACCACGCCTTCTTTATCCATTCCTCTTTTGATGGATATTTAGGATGCCCCCATGTCCTGGCTGTTGTCAATAGTGCTGCAGTGAACTTTGGGGTGCGTGTGTCTTTTTGATGTTTGCATGTATCTACCTTGGATTCAAGTCATCCATTTGCAGTGACTTCCTCATATTTGCTCTCATTTTGTTCACCATTTTTTTTAGACCATCTTCTTTATTCCATTGACAAAAATGCATAGTGCTAAATCTGCATGTATCCCCTGGAAAAAATCTTGTGTTCCATAAAAAGTTGTTTTGGTAAAATGCAGGAGCCTTAGTTTGTCCTTGACAACAATTCATCAATCATGAATGCTGCAATATACAACCAAGACACAGAGAAAGATCCTTGGTGAAGGTAAATATGCAAACCCACACAAAGGAAAAGTGAATATATTGTATGGTTTAGCAGTTTGAAATCACAATGCTGCCAAGATTAGATTAGAGACATTCTTGTTCTGTGCAGTACAATTAGGTTTACTTTGGAAACTGCAATTAGCTTAAAAGTTGTGATTTCTGAAATGGCCCACTCTCCTTTGTTTTCCTATATCAGGTGGATGATAGTATCATAATCCTTCGTAATTTTTAAATAGAACTTTCAACAAGAAGTACTCCCTGAGTACTATAAACTTCAAAAAACAGAATGTAACGTAGGCACATAATTTTTTTTCGCTTAACAAATGTCTGATTTTGGCAAATCAGCTTCTTTTTTTTTTTGTATTGAATCTTGCCTGATTGAATAGGATGGTAATTGCCAGAATAAATGCTATTATTTGTATGCAGTAATTATGGAAATAGTCCTTGTCTTTCTAATCGGGATCAGGGTCTGTCTGCCTGTAATAAACTTAAATGATAAAGAATTGCTGGCTGCTGCTACTGGTAAGTCACTTCAGTCGTGTCCGACTCTGCGCGACCCATAGATGGCAGCCCACCAGGCTCCCCCTTCCCTGGGATTCTCCAGGCAAGAACACTGGAGTGCGTTGCTATTTCCTTCTCCAATGCATGAAAGTGAAAAGTGAAAGTGAAGTCACTCAGTCAAGTCCAACCCTTAGCAACCCCATGGACTGCAGCCCACCAGGCTCCTCTGTCCATGGGATTCTCCAGGCAAGAGCACTGGAGTGGGTTGCCGTTTCCTTCTCCAAGAATTGCTGGAGTGTAATGCAAAAGTCAGTTACTAGCATGTGGTTATTCTAGATGAATAGCAGATAAAATGGAGGGATGCATTTTATAGAGTGAGGAAGAAGTCAAATAACAAAAATATGTCCACTTCTCTAATTTAATGAAATCACTATTTCAGGAAAAGAAATTCCAGTTTCTCTCTTTGGAAAGTGTCAACATTTCCTTCATAAACTTCAGTGTATTATCTTAAAACATAGCTTCACTAAATATAGGTCAAACTCGACCATGGTAAGCATCAGTTTTAAGATAGAAATTCTCTCAGTAATCACAATAAACATTTTACTGTAATAAAAACAGAACAAAGCTTTGGAAAAGCCACATTACACGGTTCTCAAGAGACGCTGAGAGAAGTAAAACTTGTCTTAAAGAGCTGGTGTGCCGAAGTGTGGAACCCTGTCTCTTCCCCTGGTGTTCTTTGTGGTCCTCCTTCCATCTCTCTCTGTGTATTTATCTATCCTGGCTACTACATATCTCATATTACCAGTATGGCACAAAGGAGTCTAAGGGCTCTGGCATGTGTTAGAACAAGTCTCACCCTGAAGTCATGAAATATAAGAAACACAGTTTGTTTTCTTTAGAAGAAATTAAAGTGAAGGAGCAGCTCTCTGCCAAGGAAGGAGGCAACATCATGTTAACCAGTGTCTTTAAAACCAGTGTGCTCTGTGCTTTGGAAGGTCTGGTGCAGGGGTCGGCAAACTTTTCCTGTAAAGGGCCAGACAGTAAATACTCTCAGCTTTGCAGGACATACGTTCTCTGTCACAACTACTCAGCTCTGCTGCTGTAGCATGAAAGCACCACAGACAACATGTAAAAAAATGAGTGTGGCCGTGTTCCAATAAAACTTTATTTATGGACACTGAAATCTGAATTTCATATACTTTTTTATGTGTCATAAAATATTATTCTTTTTTTTTTTTTTTTAGCTTTTCCCAACCCTCTAAAAGTGTAAAAAATCATTCTTAGTTTGTGGGCCATAGAAAACCAGGTGGCAGGCTGGATTTGGCCCACAGGCTTATGCTCTGGTTGAGTACAGTTTTTCTTCATTTAACAAATGTCTGTTTAGCACCTACTTTGACCAAAATACTTTTAAGACGTTTTGATAAATATTAAAATGTAGAAGACGTTCAACAAACATTTAACACATATCTGTCAAGTTCTGCGATGTCCCAGGCACAGTGCTAGGTACTAGAAATATGATGGAGAACAAAACAGACACCCCCCTGCTCTCATGAGTTTTTGTTGTAATGAAGAATGGAAAGTACGACAGCAGGGGAATCACAAGGCTTGTGATAGCATATGCAGATATAACCTGACTTTGAGTAGCTTTGGGTTTTGTTTTTTCCTTAAATTTTATTAGTTTTTTGACCACACCATGTGACATTTAGAATCTTCATTACCCAACCATGAATCAACTTGCACCCCTTGTAGTGGAAGCACAGAGTTTTAACCACTGGACTGCCAGGGAAGTCCTGGCTTTTGTTTTTTTTTAATGATACTTTGTACTTGATCTTCCCATCTCTAATCCCTCCCCTCTACTTCACTATCTAATTATTCTTCTTAAGGTAGAGGACAATCTGTTGCCCCTTCCATTATGTAGTGGTCCAATTAACCTGTCACCAGGTAATTATCTTATCTTTCCAGAGGGTGGTATCAGGTAGGGGGCTAAGCTTGGGTCTCCATTGTTGGAAGACTGAGTAGTCATCAGCAGTACCATCCAAATAAAACACTATGAGAAGCTTTCTCTGTTACTGAACCCATAAATAACAACCATCTCTGTCACTGTGTCCACTTAACTTTATTTGTGTACCCATTGAGCAAGCTCTGGCATTACTAGCAAAGATGCTGGCTGATATTCACAGATCAGATCATCTTTCCCGACTGTTATTGAGTGATTCCTCTGTAGTGAGTGCCGCCTGATAACCATCCCCACAGAACACAAATATTCTCACCCTTGGGAGCCATTCTGTGGGGTCTAACATTACAACTCTCTCCCATTCATCTTTGCTTTACCAATCCTCCAATCTTATTCCTCCCAAGTCTATGACCATCTAGCTAAACAATTTAGCACCGCCTACAAATTTCTGTAGATCTCTACCCCTTCTGTTTCCTTCCAGGCAAAGGGGCAATGCTTGAGGTTCTGCCTACTGAAAGAATTACCTTTCCTTACTGTCCCTGGTAGCTCAGCTGGTAAAGAATCTGCCTGCAATGCAGGAGATGCTGGTTAGATTCCTGGGTCGGGAAGATTCCACGGACAAGGGATAGGCTACCCCTTCCAGTATTCTTGGGCTTCCCTGGTGGCTCAGAGAGTAAAGAATCTGCCTGCAGTGTGGGAGACCCAGGTTTGATCCCTGGGTTGGGAAGATCCCCTGGAAAATGGTTACCCACTCCAGTAGAACTGGCTGGAGAATTCCATGGACAGAGGAGCCTGGCAGGCTACAGTCCATGGGGTCGCAAAGAGTCAGACACAACTGAGCAACTTTCACACTCACGTTCATTTTTCACTGTCCTTCAGAGTCACCCTTAAGTAGGGCATACTGTTGCAGCAGTCCACTTTTAGCTAGTGCATATGCCTGCAGTTGTTGCTGCCTCAGGTCACTTTTCATAAGCAACGTGCCACAAAGCTATATGAACAAGTGGAAGAGGCGACAGTGCTGCCAGAGTAGGTGCACAGGGAGTGGGGGTAGCCTGCATCATGCAGCTTACACTGCCTTTACCACTTGTGTTAGTAAAATCTTGTAGTTGACACTTCTACATAATTTTGGACTGCTACTATGTATGCACAATTCTATGGCTTGATGAATTAGATAATTCAGTTCAGTTCAGTCGCTCAGTCATGCCCAACTTTTTGTGACCCCATGGAGTGCAGCACGCCAGGTTTCCCTGTCCATCAAGAACAACCGGAGATTACTCAGACTCATGTCCATTGAGTCGGTGATGCCATCCAACCATCTCATCCTCTGTCATCCCCTTCTCCTCCCGCCTTCAATCTTTCC
>NW_011494529.1:2178591-2180641 GCF_000754665.1 Bison bison bison
TCTTCTTTGCTTTCATAAGGGTGGTGTCATCTGCATACCTGAGGTTATTGATATTTCTCCCGGAAATCTTGATTCCAGCTTGTGCTTCATCCAGCCCAGCATTTCTCATGATGTACTCTGCATCTAAGTTAAATAAGTAGGGTGACAATAAACAGCCTTGACGTACTCCTTTCCCTATTTGGAACCAGTTTGTTGTTCCATGTCCAGTTCTAACTGTTGCTTCCTGACCTGCATACAGATTTCTCAACAAGCAGGTCAGGTGGTCTAGTATTCCCATCTCTTTAAGAATTTAAGTATTTTCTGCTTTTTGGTGTAGAGAATGAAAATTTTATCCAAGCAATAACTTCATACCAAATACCAGGGTTGTTTTGGTTGATTTGGTCTGGTAAAGAGACCATATTTGATAAAGTATTTTCAGTTGAAGTGCTGCCAAATGACTAAATAAATTTAAGAGAATTCATTGTCATTCTCCAAAATGTGTACGTCTTCTGCCATGGACACAGTGGTGAATTAAATGGGGCTATGTTAAAAATCACCACCCAGCATCTTTCAAATCTTATTTTTGAGATAGTTTATTAAATTACTTTAAGGTGAACATCTTTGTAACTAACACATGATTCAAGAATAGAACTTGGCCAGTCATCCCAGAAGTCTTTACATGTCCTTCATCCCCATCACAGCTGGTTTCCTTCCTTCAAAAGTAATAACCATCCTGACTTCCACATAGTGATCACTTCCTTACATTTGTATGCTTTTATCACCTAAATGTGCATTCTTAAATATTATAGTTTTATCATGCCTATTTGAAAGTTTATACAATTTATCCCAGCCTGTTGGAGCTATAGAGTTTCCCAAAATCTGATTTTTTTTTTTTTTTTACTGCATACTCACAGAGCAGTTCAACTTGCTCCTTCTCCTTCTGCATTTCCTGCAGATTGGCACCCAGATCCAGAGCCCCGAAGGGACTCAGGTTCAATCCCTTTGGTAATACTATAGGTGATGTTTTATTCTTTCATTAGAGGACACAATAATATCAGTCTGATTTTCACTTTTTTATGATTTCAATTGCTGGTGAGGCTCAACGCCTAGATCTGCTTACTTATTGGAGGTTTCAAAATTATGATGTTTTCTCATTTTGTTTTCATATTAGCTGGAATGATTTTATAAATATAAACTTGCCCATGTGTATTAACTGGCTGCTAATTCACATAGAATAGGCAAGATAAATGCTTGATTCTTTCCTTTTGTTTATCCAGTTCTCAAGGAAGTAAGTTGTTTCCTTTCATTCTCTGAAGGTGACTAATGAGTTGATTTTTCATTTACTATTATTATAAGTAACTCATGGGTTTAAACATATTTGAGGAGTTTTGATCTTTTGCAATCTTTCCTGAAACAGAAAATTTCCCATCAGCCTAAATAGCAGCCTCTTCAAGTAGGCTTCTGAGTCTTTTTGATATGACCCCTGTGGTCTTTGAGAGCTCCCTTGCTATCTGGTATGTCAAGATGTTCCAGGCATGTCTTGCATATATCCTTCCCCAGACCTGAACCCAGTCTTTTCCCTCCAAATCCTTGGTTTCTTCTCTTCTTCCTCCTTCTCCTCCTTTTAATTTGGCCATGCCTCCTGGCCTTGTGGTTCATGAGGTCTTAGTTCCCAGACCAGGGATTCAACCCATAGCCCCAGCAGTAAAAGCATAGAGTCCTACCCACTGGATTGCCAGGGAATTCTCCCTGGCTCTTTCTAATGAGGAAGGGTATTTCAAAACCACAATCAGGAATGTAGGGATGCCCAATATTACTGAGCCAGTCATGGGTTCTAGTTCATACTATTTCTTTTTTTTTTTTTTTTTTGAATTTTTAAAAACAACTTTATTGGGGCAAGTTGATTTACAATGTCGTGTTAGTTTCTGCTATACAACAAAGTGAATCGGTTATACATATACATATCTCCACTTTTTTAGATTCTTTTCTCATATAGGTCACTGTATTGAGTAGAGTTCCCTGTGCTATAGAGTAGGTCCTTACTAGTTATCTATAACTTTGATGGTGATTT
>NW_011494529.1:2180741-2181156 GCF_000754665.1 Bison bison bison
GTATTGGAGTTTCAGCTTCAGTATCAGTCCTTCCAATGAATATTCAGGACTGATTCCTTTAGGATGGATTGATTGGATCTCCTTGCAGTCCAAGGGACTCTCAAGAGTCTTCTCCAACACCACAGTTCAAAAGCATCAATTCTTTGACATTCAGCTTTCCTTATAGTCCCATTCTCACATCCATACATGATGGCTGGAAAAACCATAGCCTTGACTAGATGGACCTTTGTTGGCAAAGTAATGTCTCTGCTTTCTAATATGCTATCTAGGTTGGTCATAGCTTATCTTCCAAGAAGCAAGCGTCTTAATTTCATGGTTGCAGTCACCCATCTGCAGTGACTTTGGAGCCCAAGAAAATAAAGTCTCTCACTGTTTCCACTGTTTCCCCATCTATTTGCCATGAAGTGATGGGACC
>NW_011494529.1:2181256-2182681 GCF_000754665.1 Bison bison bison
GGGCTCAGCAGTTGGGACTTGCACGCTCCAGAGCTCAGGCTACTCTTGTTCTGGCACATGGGCTTAGTTGCTCCTCTGCCTGTGGATACTTCCCAGACCAGGGACCAAACCCTCATCCTCTGCGTTGGCAGGTGGATTCTTATCCACTATACCACCAGGGAAGTCCTCTTTTTTATCTGTAGTAGTCCCTATGTCAACTCCAACCTCCCAGTTTATCCCTGCCTGCTCCCCAATGTTCGATATCTTGACTGTGAATTTACACAACATAATTATATAGAATTACACACACACACAAAGGTGAAATCTGGATAAGCTCTGTGGATTGTACCAGTGTCATTTTCTTGGGTTTCATATTAGTTACTTGAGATGCTACCAGTAACCTCCCTGGTAAACATTTTTTATTTGGAGGGTGGGTAACATCCTCTCAATCTGTAATTACCTGAAAAAAAAACTTTAAAAAGTCTATCAGAGATGCATAACAACATATTTACAGATTACATGATACAGCTCTTAGGTTTCTTTTAAAATATATTCTAGTAATTAAAAAAATAAAACAGTAGAAGACATAGATGAAACAGAATTGAAAAGATGTTGCTAAATGCTGAAGCTGGGTGAATAATACATAGGGAAAACACTAGTTTTGTGTTTGCAGACTTCCCAAATAAAAAATTATAGACTTTTTATTTAGCTTAGGACTAAGCCTAACTTACACAGCCTTACTCAATGCTGTAACTTTTCCATACAAATTGAGTTCAATGTTTGTAATTGTTTCATTCACAAAGTTTATTATGACCTTTTATTGCTGCTAAGTCGCTTCAGTCGTGTCCGACTCTATGTGACCCCGTAGACGGCAGCCCATCAGGCTCCCCCGTCCCTGGGATTCTCCAGGCAAGAACACTGGAGTGGGTTGCCATTTCCTTCTCCACATACTATTTCTAATTTAAATTCAAGCAACAGGATCTTTTATCTAACCTCTTCTGTATTACATTTGTATCTCCTTTCTTCCACACTGATCTTGGTTTTCAAGGACATGATAGAAATGTTATTCAGTAGCTAAGTCATGTCCAACTCTTTGTGACCCCATGCACTGCAGTAAGCCACACTTTTCTGTCCTTCACTATCTCTGGGAGTTTACTTAGATCAGATCAGATCAGATCAGTCGCTCAGTCATGTCCGACTGCAACCCCATGAATCACAGCACACCAGGCCTCCCTGTCCATCACCAACTCCCGGAGTTCACTGAGACTCACGTCCATCGAGTCAGTGATGCCATCCAGCCATCTCATCCTCTGTCGTCCCAATCCCTCCCAGCATCAGAGTCTTTTCCAATGAGTCCACTCTTCGCATGAGGTGGCCAAAGTACTGGAGTTGCAGCTTTAGCATCATTCCTTCCAAAGAAATCCCAGGGCTGATCTCCTTCAGAAT
>NW_011494529.1:2183676-2184011 GCF_000754665.1 Bison bison bison
CTGTTTCCCCATCTATTTCCCATGAAGTGATGGGACCAGATGCCATGATCTTCGTTTTCTTAATGTTGAGCTTTAAGCCAACTTTTTCACTCTCCACTTTCACTTTCATCAAGAGGCTTTTGAGTTCCTCTTCACTTTCTGCCATAAGGGTGGTGTCATCTGCATATCAGAGGTTATTGATATTTCTCCCGGCAATCTTGATTCCAGTTTGTGCTTCTTCCAGCCCAGTGTTTCTCATGATGTGCTCTGCATAAAAGTTAAATAAACAGGGTGACAATATACAGCCTTGATATACTCCTTTTCCTATTTGGAACCAGCCTGTTGTTCCATGTCCA
>NW_011494529.1:2184464-2191743 GCF_000754665.1 Bison bison bison
TATTCCAAGGCCAAATTTGCCTGTCACTCCAGATGTTTCTTGACTTCCTACTTTTGCATTCCAGTCCCCGATAATGAAAAGGACATCTTTTTTGGGTGTTAGTTCTAAAAGGTCTTGTAGGTCTTCATAGAACCGTTCAACTTCAGCTTCTTCAGCATTACTGGTTGGGGCATAGACTTGGATTACTGTGATATTGAATGGTTTGCCTTGGAAATGAACAGAGATCATTCTGTCGTTTTTGAGATTGCATCCAAGTACTGCATTTAGGACTCTTTTGTTGACCGTGATGGCTACTCCATTTCTTCTGAGGGATTCCTGCCTGCAGTAGTAGATATAATGGTCATCTGAATTAAATTCACCCATTTCAGTCCATTTCAGTTTGCTGATTCCTAGAATATCACATTCACTCTTGCCATCTCTTGTTTGACCATTTCCAATTTGCCTTGATTCATGGACCTGACATTCCAGGTTCCTATGCAATATTGCTCTTTACAGCATCAGACCTTGCTTCTATCACCAGTCACATCCACAGCTGGGTATTCTTTTTGCTTTGGCTCCATCCCTTCATTCTTTCTGGAGTTATTTCTCCACTGATCTCCAGTAGCATATTGGGCACTTACTGACCTGAGGAGTTTCTCTTTCAGTATCCTATCATTTTGCCTTTTCATACTGTTCATGGGGTTCTCAAGGCAAGAATACTGAAGTGGTTTGCCATTCCCTTCTCCAGTGGACCACATTCTGTCAGATCTCTCCACCATGACCCGCCCATCTTGGGTTGCCCCACGGGCATGGCTTAGTTTCATTGAGTTAGACAAGGCTGTGGTCCTAGTGTGATTAGATTGACTAGTTTTCTGTGAGTATGGTTTCAGTGTGTCTGCCCTCTGATGCCCTCTTGCAACACCTACTGTCTTACTTGGGTTTCTCTTACCTTGGGCGTGGGGTATCTCTTCACGGCTGCTCCAGCAAAGCACAGCCATTGCTCCTTACCTTGGATGAGGGGTATCTCCTCACCACCACCCTTCCTGACCTTCAACGTGGGAGTTTACTTAAACTCAACTTAAATGCATGTGCATTGAGTCAGTGATGCCATCCAACTATCTCCTTCTCCTCCTGTCCTCAATCTTTCCAGGCACCAGGGTCTTTTCCAAGGAATTGACTCTTCCCAACAGGTGGCCAAAGTATTGGAGCTTCAGCTTCAGCATCACTTCTTCCAATTCAGTTGATTTCCTTTAGGATTGACTACAATAGTATTAAGGACTTCCCTGGTGGCTCAGATGGTAAAGCATCTGCCTGCAATGTGGGAGATCTAGGTTCAATCCCTGGGTAGGAAAGATCCTCTGGAAAAGAAAATGGCAATCCACTCCAGTACTCTTGCCTGGAAAATCCCATGGATGGAGGAGCCTGGTAGGCTACAGTCCATGGAGTTGCAAAGAGTCGGATACGACTAAGTGACTAAACTAACTTACTTTCAATAGTATTGGGTTCCCCAGGTGGCACGAGTGGTAAAGAACCCATCTGCCAATACAGGAGATGTTGGTGACATGGGTTCCATCCCTGGGTCAGAAGATTCCCTGGAGAGGGTGTGGCAACCCATTTCAGTACTCTTGCCTGGAGAATTCCATGGACAGAGGAGCCTGGCAGGCTACAGTCCATATGGTCACAAAGAGTCAAACTCCACTGAAGTAACTTAACATACACACACACAATAGCCTCAGAATAGCAATATTAATATTACCAGAGGTAATTATAAGTACTAAATATATAACTTAAAAATATTTTTATTTTGCATATACTATTACCATCTCGTATTGTATCAGATTGTCAAATTATGTATTTTATGTACTATAATCTCTCCTTTTCAATCCTCCTTTAGTCTTAGTTATTCAATTAAGTATTTATTTAATATCCATCATTGGTCCTTATGGCAATGATTCTTAAGTTATTTTGGTTGTCTGAAGCTCATTGGCTAAGACAGCACCATCTCATAGAATTTTCCATGATGGAAATGTTCTATATCTGCACTATCCAATATGATAGCCACTAGTCACATATTGTTCTTGAGCACTTTAAATGTAGCTAATTTAACTGAAGAATTGAACTTTTACTTTTACTTCATATAATTCATTAAAATTAAAAATTTAATAGTCACATGTGGCTAGTGGCTACCATATTGGTCAGTGCAGCTCTAGTAGATTTTTTATTAATAGGAAGGGCTCATGGGAACAGTATTCCTCAAGTTCTTGTATGTTGCTTACAGCCTGCATCTTTTATATCTGTAGGTCAGTTTTACCATATATAAAGTCTTTGGCTCACATTTTCTTCCATTGAGCATCTTAAGTATGTTGATCCATTTTCTTTTGGTGTAAAAAGTTCCTGTTGAAAATCTGATGATAATATTATTTTTCCCTTATAAATCACGTGTGATTTTTGCCTAGATGATTGAAAGATTTTTTCCTTAAAGTTCAGTAATTTTACTAGAATATGTTTTAGTACTTGTGTAGACGCTTCATGATAAGCAACCACAGATGATAATTTCATTAATTGTGAATGCCACTTCATGTCATGGGTTACCTAACATCCTATTTTTCCATTGACAAAGAGTTCAGCACTTTATTCCAGACCAAAAAACATGACCAAATCAATCCTCAAATTCAGTTTTTCAGATGTAAGTGTCTGTTTCCCAAAATCACTCCTGGTACTAGTTGTGTGCAGTCAGGAGACAGAAATCATTCCCACAATTAGGATGGAGAGAATTTATTATCCAAGTAAGGCACTAACTGTGGTGTTGGAGAAGACTCTTGAGAGTCCCTTGGACTGCAAGGAGATCCAACCGGTCCATCCTAAGGGAAATCAGTCCTGAATATTCACTGGGAGGACTGATGGCTAAAGCTGATGCTCCAATACTCTGGCCACCTGATGTGAAGAACCGACTCATTGGAAAAGACCCTGATTCTGGGAAAGATTGAAGGCAGGAGGAGAAGGAGATGACAGAGGATGAGATGGCTGGATGGCATCACCAACTCAATGGACATGAGTTTAAGTAAGCTCTGGGAGTTGGTGATGGACAGGGAGGCCTGGTGTGATGCACTCCATGGGGTCACAGAGTTGGACACGACTGAGCGACTGAACTGAACTGAAAGCACTAACTTTATAAATGGCATAACTATTTTAGATATCTTTACTCAAGAACACAGTATACTCTTTCAATATTTACTTCAAATATGTTTATTTTTTATTTCAGGGAAGATTTTAGTATTTGGTCCTGCGTTGGGTTTCTTCAGGGACTCCTATTGCCCATATATTGGATTTTCTTTGCCTACCTTCAATATTTACCACTTTTCTTGACTTTTTAAATTTTTCCTTATTTCTTTTTGAATTTAAAAACATTTCTTTCTTTTTACCCTCCATTTTAAAGACATTGCTGCTGCTAAGTCGCTTCAGTCGTGTCCAACTCTGTGCGACCCCATAGAAGGCAGCCCTCCAGGCTCCTCTGTCCCTGGGATTCTCCAGGCAAGAATACTGGAGTGGGTTGCCATTTCCTTCTCCAATTTAAAGACATTACTTGTTGTATTTATTTGCTCCTACCTTTTTCCTGCAGTAATTTTCATTAATTTTTTTCTTTGCATTGGTAACTCTTCCTTGAGTTTTGTCACATCACTGCTGAGATTTTCCATCTCTGGTTTCTGATTTATATTGTATTGTTTTCTTAGTGTCTTTTAGCTTTTTGAAAAAACAGGTTAGACTTGGTCTTTGAGCACATCCTTGAGGTGTGCTTTCCTTGTAGGGATATTATTCTGCTTCTTTTCTTTCTTTTCAAATAATAACATTTTATGAGATTTTATCTTGATTTTTTTGATCTGTTATTCATTTTATTATAAATTTGATTTTTGTTGAACTTTTAAAAGTAAGCTTGTTTCAGGTTGATTTTCTAACTTTACAGAGCTCCCTCTTCTGTTGTTTTCATGAAGTGTTAAAAAAAATGGTGTCTTATTTTTCTGGCTCTATTTTTCCTCCACACTTTGATCTAGACCTCGTTTGCCGGGAGCCGGCATGTTGCATATTGAGTGCATATTGCATATTGAGTGCAGCACTTTCCACAGAATCATCTTTCAGGATCTGGAATAGCTCAACTAGAATTCTATCACTGCCGGAAGCTAGCGTGAGGAGCTCCACCCATGACAAAGGTCATGAGGAAGGAGGCTCGGCATAGCAAAGGCGGGATCGAGCTTCAGGAGTCCCCCTGGAAATTCTCGAGCATATACCCCCAAAACCAGAGTCTGCCTACTTTCTGCTTGTGCTTTCACCTAAACCTCTGACTTTACGGGGGGCTGTCCCCCACTACCTCTCTCTGAAAAAAGAGTTAGCTTACAGTTCCAGTTAATAATTCCTGGGTGTGACAGTGTTTAACCTACAAACTCCTTTGGAAGTCCTCCAGCCTGCCTGAATAGGTTTTTTCCAGCCACAAGTGATTGTTCAGAGCCTCCCAACTGTGAGAGGCAGGAGATGTTCTAAACTGTCTAAACACAGATTCCTTTGAGTAGTTAAAAGATTGATTAGAAATTGTATTGGTGAAGGGTTTTTCACTTGTTGGGCCAATGTTTGCTGCTAAGTCTCCATATCCCTTACCTACTGTGTCCTTGGCAGTGTATTGATTGATATAATGGGTGTATAGAAATGTAAGTAGTAGCCTCAATGTTTGTAACCTTGGACCCTCGAGTTAATTCTTTCCTTGATTGAGCCCACCTCACCTTTGCCCTATAGGAATGCAACTTTATCCAATGCTTTTTTGGAGGCTGGCGCCTGACTTTAGAATAATCACCTTTAGAGAAAAATAAGTTTCTTAAAATGTAACAGACCTCCTGGCCAGAAGATGATGTAAATCACCTAAACTTTTGCATATGATATGTTTGAAAGCCTGGCTTCAATTAGGATCAGGAACTGCTGTCCTTGCATGACTCTACCCCTTCCCCCATTATCCTCTATGCACAACTTAAGGTATAAAACTACTTTGGAAAATAAAGTACGCCCCTTTTTTGTTCACCAAAATTTGGTCTCCCCATGTCGTTCTTTCTTTCACCTTCTAGCTGAATTTTTCCTCTGAGGCGGGGAAGCTCGTCAAGCCTACTAATTTTGCCTGGGCTTCTAAGATCTGACCGGGGAGGCCTTAGTGTCTCCTCTCCTTTGGGAGAACGGGAGGACGCTTGCGGCCTTCGTAGGTGACGCAAATTCCCTGCTTTGGAATTTTATTCAGCCTCTTTTCTTCACTGAATTTCTTCGCTGAGCTATCCTTATTTCACCACTCTTTATATCCTTAATAAACGTTTAATTAAGCAGTTGTTTCCTGATTTTCGCCAACGCCGTCCCTGCTTCGAATTCCCTGGATCCACCGGGGCTGGACCCCGGCACTCGTTTACATTTATTTCTGTTGCTTCTGTCCTACTCAAATTTAATTCAACTGGCAGCAGTTTCTTCTGTGGGATTCTGCCTTGAAAGGGAGCCCTTTTAGATCTGCTTCAAGGGTTCAGAGGGACCAGACTGCCCCAACCCCATTTTGGAGTTTCTGAACTTGTTCTCAGTTTGGCCTGCTGCACTTTTTGTTGTTGCCTCTTGCCTTTTGTAGGGGTTTTAAGTCTATCAGTTTCACCATTTTCTCTGATTTCTCCAACACAGACACCAGTAATAGACACACAGCAGTACTCTTGCTGGTATTTTGCGGATGTTTTCTCTCTATTCATTTGTATTTTGGAGTTTGTCATCTATTTTGTTGTAAATATTGATCATATTTGGTCTTATATCAAATTTTCTTTATATCTTTTATGTGGATATTCAACAAGACCCACTCCTGCCACCATCTTCCCAATTCAAATATTTTTTCGCCAAATTATCAGAAATTGAATTTATTGGGAAATAACAGGGGAATCAAGAGCATCAATTTTTTGGTGCTCAGCCTTCTTTAAGGTCTAACTCTCACATCCATACATGACTACTGGAAAAACCATAGCTCTGACTATACAGACCTCTATCGGCAAAGTGATATCTCTGCTTTTAATACGCTGTCCATGTTGGTCATAGCTTTCCTTCCAAGGAGCAAGCGTCTTTCAATTTTATGGCTGTAGTCACTGTCCACAGTGATTTGATGCTTTTGAGTTGTGGTGCTGGGGAAGACTCTTGAGAGTCCCTTGGACTGCAAGATCCAACCAGTCAATCCTAAAGAAATCAGCCCTGAATATTCATTGGAAGGACTGATGCTGAAGCTCCAATACCTGATGCAAAGAAGACTCATTGGGAAAAAATCCTGATGCTGGGAAAGATTGAAGGCAGGAGGAGAAGGGATAAAAGAGGATGAGATGGTTGAGTGGCATCACTAACTCAATGGACATGAGTTTGAGCAAACTCCAGGAGAGAGTGAAGGTCAGGGAAGCCTGGTGTGGGGTCATGAAGTGTAGGACACTACTTAGCAACTTGAACAATATCAACAGAGGAATCACTGGGAAATGCAAATTATAGCCAGCTGCAGGTGAGTACTTTGATGGTGATATTAATATGTAATTCCCTCAAGGATGTGATATCATTTTTTTAATAGGTCAAGAGAGGTAATGGAAATTGTCATCTGGAACATGAGGTTAAATGGCATCCTCCTGAAGGTAGATGCTTGGGGAAGATCAGTGCGGTGTCTCCACACAAGGCAGAGCCAATTTCACCAAATGGGAAAGAAGGACAGCTTCTTCTGGCAAGTGAGGCTCAGTGGGTATTAGGGGGCTCCAGGGACTCATAGTTACCTGATTTTACTCAAATGTACTTATCTTAGTTTTCAGGGTTTCACGCTTTCTTAATCAAAGTCTCCCTTGACCCTAAAAGACCTGGTAAGGTTATGGATTCAATTTCATTTCAAAAGTCACATGAGCAGCCTTGACATCTCATTTGGATATGTCAGCCCAACAGTCTTTCAGATCAGATCAGTCGCTCAGTCGTGTCCAACTCTTTGCGACCCCATGAATCACAGCACACCAGGCCTCCCTGTCTATCACCAACTCCCAGAGTTCACTCAGATTCATGTCCATCGAGTCAGTGATGCCATCCAGCCATCTCATCCTCTGTCGTCCCCTTCTCCTCTTGCCCCCAATCCCTCCCAGCATCAGAGTCTTTTCCAATGAGTCAACTCTTCTCATGAGGTGGCCAAAGTACTGGAGTTTCAGCTTTAGCATCATTCCTTCCAAAGAAATCCCAGGGCTGATCTCCTTCAGAATGGACTGGTTGGATCTCCTTGCAGTCCAAGGGA
>NW_011494529.1:2191843-2202068 GCF_000754665.1 Bison bison bison
AGTCCAACTCTCACATCCATACATGACCACTGGAAAAACCATAGCCTTGACTAGACGGACTTTTGTTGGCAAAGTAATGTCTCTGCTTTTGAATATGCTATCTAGGTTGGTCATAACTTTCCTTCCAAGGAGTAAGCGTCTTTTAATTTCATGGCTGCAGTCACCATCTGCAGTGATTTTGGAGCCCAGGAAAATAAAGTCTGACACTGTTTCCCCATCTATTTCCCATGATTGCATATTGTTTAATAGCCATTATACTAACTCTCAAATTTTCTAATCTTGCCTAGATTGTAGAATTCAAAGAAATGTAAGGCCTGAGTTTATAATGCTTTTCTTTAAGCTCTTCAGAGCTTCAGAAGTATCCAGCTTGACCCATCGTCCTTGCCTGTCCCATTTCAACCATACTAATTCATAAAGAGGCTTGCCTTCCATAGGTACTTAATATAGGTCCAAAAATGGGATATTTAAGTTAACGCTATTTGTAACTCTCATGGACTGCCAGTTCCCATTTCTTAGTGGGAAATGAATCGTCTTTACCTTCAAATCCAACCAAATCAAGATATCCACCCCAAATTCTTATTGTTGAGGATCAGTTTGTCTATGACTACCTCGAGTTTCACAAACTGTATTAGGGCTCAGTGTAGGAGATAGAAAATACCCTAGGAATTTTAAACAAAAAGGGACTTTACATAGGAAATTGAGTGCTTTAAAAACAGTTGCAAGTGCTAGAGTAGTGTGAATCAGGAAACCACCACTGGCACTATTGATTTCAGTGCGCTTCATCATAGATGCTACTCAGAGATCAGGTATTTGAGATTAGGAAGACACTTCCTCTGTCACTGTTGAAATTTTCTTGAAACCCATAAAGGATAAAAGTGATAACCAGACGCAGTCTGGTCATCATTGCCTCCTGCTTTTTGACACTTGAGTCTTCATTTCATGATCTTACTTGTTAGCAGAAATAATGACAGGAAGATTGCCTCTGCTCCATATGGAGCTTCCAAAATATTTGTGAATGTATTAATTAGCAGAACCTAATTTGCATACAGAACCTTAACTGCAAGAGAATCTAAGAGATGTAGTTTTTCAACGAGGTGAGAATGGATACTATTCAGTATGTTGAAATACAAACAAACAAAAGCAAAAAAAAACTTGGATGCCTGTGTTAGTTTCTGTTGCCTTATGCAAAATAGGAGATAAACTGTAGTGAGGTGAAGAGTTAATGGAAAGAAGGCAACATAAACAGAAATAATATACTCTTCAAGCATTTGTGTTTGAAGAGGTAAGAGAAGAGATGTAATTAGTGGAGAATTCAGAAGAAAGAGTTTCTATTTCAAAATAAGAGATTTAAGCGTTAGAATGAGGAGGGGAAAAGGGGAGGAATCATAGAGAAGAGCTTGGTTGAGGATTTAGAATAGGATGCTAGGGACAATTGATCTAGTAAGATCTTGAGGAGGTGGAAAGATAGGAATCAAGCTTACAGGCATCAAGATTGGCCCCAAACAGAGAAGCAGTTTTACTCTTAGAGTCCTACTAGGACCTTGAACACACAGAGATCTAACACGTGCAAGGACCCTCCAGATATGAGAGATCAGGGAGCCCGATCACAGGTGAGCACAGGCCTAATTCAATCATACAAGTATTTTGTGTAAAACAGATGAAGAGATGTGCATGTAGTCTCTTTTTTTAATGAAGAACTTATTTGGGGAAGGAAATGGCAACCCACTCCAGTGTTCTTGCCTGGAGAATCCCAGGGATGGGGGAGCCTGGTGGGCTGCTGTCTATGGGGTCGCACAGAGTCGGACACGACTGAAGTGACTTAGCAGCAGGAGCAGCAGCAGCAGCAACAGCATCTTTTGAATACTTTCAACGTTTGTTCTCAAGATGTTTACTTAGGACAGATCAAATCTAACCTGTATCATACAAAATATGAACACTATTCCACAACCACTCTTTTTTTCACTTAGGAATGTGTGTAGCTGTCTGACAAAGGATCCAGTCAGGACTCAGCACAGCTGTGTTCAAGTCTGGTATTTACACACAGTCCTCTACTCTGCCGGCCAGTAGAATCTATCACTTCACTCTAACCATGATGGGTGTGGCCCTTTGTAAGTCCCTGAAAAGTAAATTGGTTTTGGTTGGCTACAGTAACAGAGTAAAAGTTTTGAAAGTATAATAATGCAACAATGCAGTTATATCCACTGTTAAAATGTAAAGAAAAATTACAAGTGGATATGATAAGAACAGACACTTTAAACTAAGTTATACAAGAAGACCAAAAGCTGGTGATTAGGCCAGAATGCAGCCTGCTTTCACATTTGTCTTTTGCTGGGACTGCTTAGCAGGACTGCTGGTCTAAAACACCTGGATGGGGGCTCTTGTGTGTAAGGAAAGCAGCATCAGACAGTTCTCTCTGGCTGATGTGATTATGTCTTCCCAGATGGATCAGAGGCATGGAGGTTGGGTAGGCTATTCTAAGTGAGCAGTGATTTGGAGGGAGCATTGCAAAGGGAAGGAAGAGGACTTTCAGTTGTCCTCTTCCTCTTTGGTCAGTCTTGGTATCAAGAGTTACTTGGGTAGATCCTTAATTATCCCCTATAATCTCACCCTCATTCTCCCTGCATATTCATTATTCTACATAAACCCACAATCCAGTTAAGAGTACTTGTGCTAATGTGGTGCCAATGTGCCCTGAAGACACACCCCTGAGTGACCTTTTTCAATCAGGAGTTGCCCTAAGTCCTTCAGAAGTAGATAGTCTGTCGCTGTTTATAGTCAATCACATATGCATGTTCTAATGCTTTATCCTGAAAACAAAGTTGAAACACTTTCCTATAACATGTTAAAAATGTTATCTGTGGCTCTCCTTCCTCCTGAAACATCCTGCTCAGCCTCAATGCTTTCCATTGCCCAGATCTCCTATTTTTATACCCACCCAAATCTAGGGCCCTTTGTCCCATTTTTTAGATGAATCCTACCTGCGTCCCTTTCTCTCAGGGCTCTGGAAGGTGACTGGCTAGCAAATTTAATTAACTAATGCACAATAAAGTCCCATTGGCTTCATGCATCACTCTTTGAGGATAACATTTGCATTTTAAATGAAGCTTCTTAGACGTCAAGCTCAGCAAGTAGCTTATAGATCATTAGGACAAATGCTCTGACTTTATAAAGGAGGCCACCAAAGCTCCGAGGCCTTGCAGGACTTGCCAGAGGTCCAGGGCTGGTCAGGGACACAGCTAAAACCAGAACTGTTTTGGAGTCTAGGGTACCCTTCATCCTTCCACACAAGCTCCCACAACATGATTAATCAAAGAATTTTCAGGTAATAAGGGAGAAAAATATTTTGAGATGTGTATTTACTTAATATTTAACATACATTTACTTACAAATGTGTCACTCCTTATCTAGAATTCCTATTCTCACCACTATTTCTCTCTGTGGTACACTTAGCACAGAAAACTACAACTGTTTCTTTTCTTTTTAGTATTTATTTATTTGACCATGCCTGGTCTTAGTTGAGGCACATGGGGTCTTTGATTTTAGTTGAGCCACGCAAACTCTTGGTTGTGGCATGTGGCTTCTAGTTCCCTGACCAGGGATTAAACCTGGACCCCCTGCATTGGGAGCACAGAGTCTTAGCCACTGAACCACCAGGGAAGTCCCTACAATTGTTTCTTACTTGTGTGTTTCCCCAACTGGAGTCTGAGGTGCTAAGGATGGAGACTGGTTTTATTAATCAGTATCCCAGATATCCCCTTGTGTCCCAGCATCCAGGCCAAGGCAGGACAGAGAGGGGATCAGACGTACATTGCTGAAAGAATGAATGAGCTCATGAATAATTGCAGCACAGGGGCTATTCTTAAGTACATTTTTGTAGTTCTAACAGGGTCATTCTATCCATGTGGCATCTTTTCTAACATTCTTCAAATCACATCAGATACTGAACTTCCTCCTCCATTTCTCTTGAGGCTGGTTGCTGCCTTTAAATAATTTTTACTTTTGTGTCTTTGACACACTGATTCTTCTACTCCATTAGATTTCCTTTCCTCATATGGTTATCATCTTCTTTTTGCACGATTAAGAAATGACATACTTAAAGAATACCAGATTAACCCATTTCAATTTTCTTCTCAGCTAGGGATAAAAAAAAAGAGCCTTTGAAGAGCCTTCAAATCAACAGTAATCTCAAATTTTCACAACATAAAGAGGCAGAGCGCAAAGTGAATTTGACACTTTGAAAAATGCTGTAAACCTCCCAGTAGACAGATGAACATTCTTCCACTTCATAAATGCTTGTTTCTTAAGTATTCCATAAATACCGATGCCAGGCTTGTTAAGTAATTAATATTAACCTATTGAGAAAGCGTTTCTTTTCTATGTGGTTGATTTCCAATGAGGAGGCTAATTAAATATTAAAGAGCATGTAAGATATTTTATATAATCACAGTTTCTAGCTCTATTTACAAAGGATGCCTACATACTTTGAAGTAATGAAGAATGAAGTAATAGATGGTATGAGTCCATTTTTATCTGTATACAGAATATGCAGATTTTATTCGACCTGGACCTTCTCTGCCCAAGTCTCTCTAGTCAACTTACCACCATTCACAACTGCCCTCTTGAACTCTTTCCTTCCTATTTCTACCATGATTTGAAAGGCTACTATTCCACTCTCTGTTTTCTGGTCTTATCTTCAATCATTTTATTTCTGTAAACTCTATTACTTGTGTTATTTATGTAATAAACAACAAAGACCTTCCTTTTGTGTCATTAATGTGACCCATCCCTAGTTAGTTGGGTGCTTAAATCTCTGAGTGTGGGGGGAAATCATATCATATAGATGCTTTGTTATCTGAGGCTTCCTTATCCCTTGATATCTTCCTAAGATTAACCGGAACCATGTTCTATGCCTCATGGGAAAGTCTAATGCCCTCCCAAGAATCTGTGAAAATTCTCAGGGACTTTAATTTCTTATAGTCACCTTTGAATCCAGTCACATATTTCCACTCAGTTCTTATTTCCCATTATGCCTCTTTGTGACTGGTCATTTCTCTCCTTCATTTTGGCATTGACCCCAAAAGAATTTAAAAAGTCTTTATTTTCTTCATTTTGGTTTTGTCGTTCAGTCACTAAGTCGTTTTGGCAACCAGGCTCCTGTCCTCCACTCTCTCCCAATGTTTGCTCAAATTCGTGTTCTTTGATTTGGTGATGATACCTAACCATCTCATCCCAGTAGCAGTATCGGACACCTTTCAACCTGGGGGCTCATCTTCTGCAGTCATATCTTTTTGCCTTTTCATACTATTCATGGGATTCTCATGGCAAGAATACTGAAGCGGGTTGCCATTTCCTCCTCCAGTGGATCACAATTTGTCAAAATGCTTCACTATGACCCATCCATCTTGGGTGGCCCTGAACAGCATGTCTAATAGCATCATTGAGTTACGAAAGCCCCTTGGCCACGACAAGGCTGTGATGTACATATACATGTGTATATATAATACATATACATATGTGTGTTTATATAATGATACACACAAATGTGTACATATATATATGGATATATAACTCACCATAGACCTCTATGGATGTGGCAAAAGGAAGTTCACTAAGATAAGTGGGAGATAAAGAAATAAAGCTAGATAAAAAGAAAACTTAGACTTGATCTTAAAAGTTTTTCTACTAGTCCTCCTCCTGCTTGTCCAGTGTTCTTTTCATTCTCCCATTCCCCCTTCCTCTCAGAAACAAAAAGTCTTCCTCAAATTCTTCTCAACATCTATGCAGAGCAATCGAACCCCCTTTACCTGTAATCCCTGAATTTTCTCTGTAAATACAGGAATTCCATCTTACACTGCATGTAGGAGTCCACACCACTATATTCTTTGACTCTGTCCTGGGGGGATGAGTCATGCTTGGTTTTGGCTCTTTCATTACATTTACTTTTCAAGCAGAAACCATCAGATCCTGACACATTTTCCTAACCACTCAAAAGCACATGAACACGGCAGTTCTAATTTTTGCTTTGAATTTTCTTTATGTATTTGTCTTTTGTTGTAAAAACACATCATGCTTTGGGGATTTTAGATTACTGACCTTAAGAAATAATTGAAAGGAAAAATTTCAGAAGCATCTTTGCTGACCTTGCTAAATATTTATATGAGTTAAGTGGATACAAGCAGGATTGTTTCTGATGCAAAGAACCTTGAATTGTTTTTAATATATAAAATGCTATGACTTTCAGGTGTATGTTGAAAGAGGATTAGATTTGCTGTATGTAAAAAGGAGGAGAGAACTTTGAATAGGACATTTACCTTATATGGAGAAAGTGCTTCAAAATCAAATAAAATTTGTTCATTAAAAACATACTTCCTTTTATTCTCTAAAAACCAAGGAGGAGGATTAATCTACTAATGACTTAGAAGCTCTACTTCCTTCCATTTAAGGCAGAGTCTTCAGTAGCTACACAGTGGAGGACTTAACCCAATCGATTCCTGCAAAGGAAAATCACTTCCCAGATACAATGACCCACAATCACAAGGCTCAAGAACACTTAAGTCTCCTTTTACAAAGTCCAATGTCAGATAGAGGGCTCCTCAATCTTTTTGTTCAGTGAATTGGATGAGGCTTGATGGCTTTTTTGATAAGAGCTTTCCTAACTTGAGATTCATTTAACACATGAAACTAGGAAAATAAGAACACAAACTGGAGTCTCTCCAAGTGTTTACAGATTAATAGACATTTTAGGCACTTGCTAACTAGACAAATATTGTTTAAGGAGAAACCACATGTCGACACAGGTGGTGTGGCCTCTACAGCAAGACGTAAGAAGTGGGGGTGCTGTTGATGAGCAGCAGACACTAAGCAGTTTGGGGAGGGAGCAGAAGGAATTCACTTTACACAGAGGGAACGTCTGAACCTTTTGCTGTTATTTGTTCATTCACATAACATGTTTTTATTGAGTCCTATGTGCCAATTACTGTGATTCAGAGGGAACATAAATTGTAAAGACACATTCGTCAGGATTCTTGGTTGGAAGTGTCAGAATATAACTCAAATGCCTTAAGTACAGAAGGGAATTTATTGGCTTATATAATTGGGAAATGCAGAATGCACTTGTTGCTCAGTTATTAGATTCGGAGGCTGAATTATGTTATTTGGGCTCTAGTTCCATATTCTAACTTTGCACCCCTCTCCAGGGTTAGTTCAACTCCATGGACATGCTCTCTTTATTAGATGGGACAGATGACTATTAGTAGTCCAAGGCCTCTATCATTACAGTATTCAATCCAAAAGGAAAAGAGAAATCTTCTCTTTCCAGGATTTATATACTAATATCACGAAATGGTTAGATAGCATCACCGACCCAATGGACATGAACCTGAACAAACTCTGAGAGGTAGCAGAGGACAGGGAAGCCTGGTGTGCTGCAGTTGATGGGGCTGCAAAGAGGCGGACACAACTTAGCAACTGAACAACAATAACAAACCATGAAAAGATTCTGTTCAATCACATGCCTATACTTAATATCAATCGTTGTCATCAAGAGGATTATGGTACCAGGAATTGCCAGTCCTGGATCACAGGCCCAAGCCCGCGAGGCACAATGAAGAATAGTCTATGCAGAGCTACATGGGATGAAGTTATGGCACTTCCCCAATGGAAAGAATGGTCCTAGGGGCTTTTCTGGTGTCTCGGTGGTAAAGAATCCACTTGCCAATGCAGGAGACATGGATTTGACCCCTGATCCGGGAGGACCCCACATGCAGCAGAGCAGCTAAGCCCATGGGCCACAGCTATTGAGCATGTGCTCTAGAGCCTGGGAGATGCAACTACTGAAGACCCCACGCCCTAAAGCTCATGCCCCACAAGAGAAGCCACCATGATGCAACTAGAGAATAGCCCCTACTCACCACACCCAGAGAAAGGCTGTGCGGCAACGAAGACCCAGCACAGCCAGAAAGAAATAAAAACAAGTATATTTTTAAAAAGTCAAAAAAGAATGGTCCTGGGAAGACAGAATTGATGTCCACAATAAAAGCTGTCATCTCTTCCTCAAGAAACTGAGGATGGTGATGGAGACGGACATATAAACAACTGCAATGGTGAGATAAAAGCTATTAATAATACACTACAGATAAGCCTACAGTACTATGTGAACACAGTGGTGACCTACTACTCACATTTGGGGGAGTCAGTGATGGTTTCCTGGATAGTACACCTCTTGGATGAGTCTTCACGCAAGTAAATAGAAGTTATCAGGTGAATGGGGAGAGTGCAGAATAGAGTTTTGGCAGTAGAAATAGCACAAACAAAAGCAGGGAGATGACAAAGCACAAGGGCTGTTTGAGGAACTCGAAATAGTTTTAAATGGCTGGAGAGTGGCATGTTCTTGGGAAATTCCAGGAGAAGGTTACTCCTGTCAACCCAAGTCCAAAAACTGGAAAGGAAAATTCCAGGAATAAACAATTCATAAGTTTCAGATTGCTACATCATTCTGAAATCTCACACCCTCCCACACTGTCCATCCTGGGATTCCCCAGCTATCAACGTCCTCTGCTTCTGACAGCCAAGCACTGACATCATCATAGCTCAAAGATCCAGGATCAGCCCAAGCAGATGATCCTACTTCTGGTGTATTGTTAGGAGGTCTGTACGAGCCTAACACTATGTTCTCATGCTGACTCACCTCTCTTCACCTCAGCACCTACGCGTTTTATCATCTCCTCATCACAAGGAGAATGAATATAGTACGATAAGATATCTGGGGAGACAGGCCACGTTCACATAACTTTTATTACGATATATTGTTGTAACTGTTCTATTTTATTATTAGCTATTGTTGTTAATCTCTTACTGTGCCTAATTTGTAAATTAATTTTATCTTAGATATGTATGTAAAGGAAAAACATAGGATTTAGTATTATCTGCAGTTTCAGGCATCTATGGGGGCGTCTTGGAACATATTCCCCATGGACAGTGGGGCTACTGCATTTACCTTCCTATTATCAGGAGTTCCTGTGACTTTTGTTATTTCTGTTACAACTTTAATACCGCTTGCTCCTGTATCTGTGAACTTCATACAGAGAGGAGAGGATTTCAATACTTTTGATTTAGTCATCATAATTTATGGAGCAAAGCCTAGTAATATAAAAAGTGGAGTGGTCCTTAATCATTCTCTCCACAAATAGGGTAGGGACAAGTAGTTATGTTAGTCACTCAGTCATGTCCAACTCTTAGCAACTCCATGGACTGTAGCCCGCCAGGCTCCTCTGTCCGTGGGATTCTCCAGGCAAGATTACTGAAGTGGGTAACTGTTCCCTTCTCCAGAGGATCTTCCCGACACAGGGGTCAAACCCAGGTCTCCTGCATTGCAGGCAGGTTCTTTACCATTTGAGCTACAGGGAAGTCCCAGGGACAAGAATGGAATTATCTTTTTCTTTTTTTCCCAACAGACAATTGGTACAGTCATAGTTTTTCTTCATAATGACTGCCACAGATACTTCACAGCTTACAAGATGGAATCTAAGCTCTCTTGTCTGACTTACAAGGCCATGAACAACCTGTTCCAACCCATCTTTGCAGTTGCATTTCCTACCACTCCCTGATCTAGATACTCAACTCTGATCCAGGTTGTCTGATCTCCAAATGGCACTGTGTCTGGCACATACTGGCATTTAAAGACATTGAATTTTTGAGAGACAAATTGGAGGAAGTCAAATGCTTCCCTTTACCTCTTTTTGAAGTGATTGTATTTTTCTTGTTGAATGTTTTCATGGTAAAAATTAACACATAAAAGATAATAAGTAAACATTTCTTGTAATTTTATCACCCAGGATTAACCATTGATAACTGTTCAGTGAGTTTCTTTCCATTTTTTTTCTATGTATGCAGAAGCGTATGTATGCCTATACACACATATGTACACACATGAATCCCATTATATAGAATATGAATTCTGTTCTTTTCATTTAACATCTATTCTAAATTATTTCCCATCTTTGAATAGTCATGGATAATACACTTTAAAATTCTCTATATAAATATCTATTACACACACATATGTATAGTCTAACGTTCTCTTGAAGCTAGATATGTAGGGTGATTTTAGTTTTTGTACATTATGAATGTCTTATAATGAATACCCTTGAAGGCAGATTTTATCAGCATATCTGATTATTCCTTTAGATAAAAATTTAAAAGTAAAATTCTAGATCAAAAAATATAT
>NW_011494529.1:2202263-2203040 GCF_000754665.1 Bison bison bison
CCCGCCCCGCCCATACCATCCCTCTGGGTCATCCCAGTGCACCAGCCCCAAGCATCCTGTATCCTGCATCGAACCTGGACTGGCATCTCGTTTCATACATGATATTATACATGTTTCAATGCCATTCTCCCAAATCTTCCCACCCTCTCCCTCTCCCACAGAATCCAAAAGACTGTTCTATACATCTGTGTCCCTTTTGCTCTCTCACATACAGGGTTATTGTTACCATCTTTCTAAATTCCATATATATGCGTTAGTATACTGTATTGGTGTTTTTCTTTCTGGCTTACTTCACTCTGTATAATAGGCTCAAGTTTCATCCACCTCATTAGAACTGATTCAAATGTATTCTTTTTAATGGCTGAGTAATACTTCATTGTGTATATGTACCACAGCTTTCTTATCCATTCATCTGCTGATGGACATCTAGGTTGCTTCCATGTCCTGGCTATTATAAACAGTGCTACAATGAACATTGAGATACACGTGTCTCTTTCAATTCTGGTTTCCTTGGTGTGTATGCCCAGCAGTGGGATTGCTGGGTCATAAGGCAGTTCTATTTCCAGTTTTTTAAGGAATCTCCACACTGTTCTCCATAGTGGCTATACTAGTTTGCATTCCCACCAACAGTGTAAGAGGGTTCCCTTTTCTCCACACCCTCTCCAGCAATTATTGCTTGTATACTTTTGGATCGCAGCCATGCTGACTGGCGTGAAATGGTACCTCATTGTGGTTTTGATTTGCATTTCTCTGATAATGAGTGATGTTGAGCATCTT
>NW_011494529.1:2203140-2238474 GCF_000754665.1 Bison bison bison
ATAGTTTCCTTTGTTGTGCAGAAGCTTTTAATTTTAATTAGATTCCATTTGTTTATTTTTGCTTTTATTTCCAGTATTCTGGGAGGTGGGTCATAGAGGATCCTGCTGTGATTTATGTCGGAGAGTGTTTTTCCTATGTTCTCCTCTAGGAGTTTTATAGTTTCTGGTCTTACATTTAGATCTTTAATCCATTTTGAGTTTATTTTTGTGTATGGTGTTAGAAAGTGTTCTAGTTTCATTCTTTTACAAGTGGTTGACCAGTTTTCCCAGCACCACTTGTTAAAGAGATTGTCTTTTCTCTATTGTATATTCTTGCCTCCTTTGTCAAAGATAAGGTGTCCATATGTGTGTGGATTTATCTCTGGGCTTTCTATTTTGTTCCATTGATCTATATTTCTGTCTTGAGCCAGTACCATACTGTCTTGATGACTGTGGCTTTGTAGTAGAGCCTGAAGTCAGGCAGGTTGATTCCTCCAGTTCCATTCTTCTTTCTCAAGATTGCTTTGGCTGTTCGAGGTTTTTTGTATTTCCATACAAATTGTGAAATTATTTGTTCTAGCTCTGTGAAAAATACCGTTGGTAGCTTGATAGGGATTGCATTGAATCTATAGATTACTTTGGGTAGTATACTCATTTTCACTATATTGATTCTTCCAATCCATGAACATGGTATATTAGTGTCCTTTTTGATTTCTTTCACCAGTGTTTTATAATTTTCTATATATAGGTCTTTAGTTTCTTTAGGTAGATATATTCCTAAGTATTTTATTCTTTTTGTTGCAATGGTGAATGGAATTGTTTCCTTAATTTCTCTATTTTCTCATTATTAGTGTATAGGAATGCAAGGGATTTCTATGTGTTGATTTTATATCCTGCAACTTTACTATATTCATTGATTAGCTCTAGTAATTTTCTGGTGGACTCTTTAGGGTTTTCTATGTAGAGGATCATGTTGTCTGCAAACAGTGAGAGTTTTACTTCTTCTTTTCCAATTTGGATTCCTTTTATTTCTTTTTCTGCTCTGATTGCTGTGGCCAAAACTTCCAAAACTATGTTGAATAGTAGTGGTGAGAGTGGGCACCCTTGTCTTGTTCCTGACTTTAGGGGAAATGCTTTCAATTTTTCACTACTGAGGATAATGTTTGCTGTGGGTTTGTCATATATAGCCTTTATTATATTGAGGTATGTTCCTTCTATTCCTGCTTTCTGGAGAGTTTTTATCATAAATGGATGTTGAATTTTGTCAAAGGCTTTCTCTGCATCTATTGAGATAATCATATGGCTTTTATTTTTCAATTTGTTAATGTGGTATATTACATTGATTGATTTGCAGGTATTGAAGAATCCTTGCATCTCTGGGATAAAGCCCACTTGGTCATGGTGTATGATCTTTTTAATGTGTTGTTGGATTCTGATTGCTAGAATTTTGTTAAGGAGTTTTGCATCTGTGTTCATCAGTGATATTGGCCTGTAGTTTTCTTTTTTTGTGGGATCTTTGTCAGGTTTTGGTATTAGGGTGATGGTGGCCTCATAGAATGAGTTTGGAAGTTTACCTTCCTCTGCAATTTTATGGAAGAGTTTGAGTAGTATAGGTGTTAGCTCTTCTCTAAATTTTTGCTAAAATTCATCTGTGAAGCCAAATGGACCTGGGCTTTTGTTTGCTGGAAGATTTCTGATAATAGTTTCAATTTCTGTGCTTGTGATGGGTCTGTTAAGATTTTCTATTTCTTCCTGGTTCAGTTTTGGAAAGTTGTACTTTTCTAAGAATTTGTCCATTTCTTTCACATTGTCCATTTTATTGGCATATAATTGCTGATAGTAGTCTCTTATAATCCTTTGTATTTCTGTGTTGTCTGTTGTGATCTCTCCATTTTCATTTCTAATTTTATTGATTTGATTTTTCTTCCTTTGTTTCTTGATGAGTCTGGCTAATGGTTTGTCAATTTTATTTATCCATTCAAAGAACCAGCTTTTGTCTTTGTTGATTTTTGCTATGGTCTCTTTTGTTTCTTTTGCATTTATTTCTGCCTTAATTTTTAAGATTTCTTTCCTTCTACTAACCCTGGGGTTCTTCATTTCTTCCTTTTCTAGTTGCTTTAGGTGTAGGGTTAGGTTACTTATTTGACTTTTTTCTTGTTTCTTGAGGTATGCATGTATTGCTATGAACTTTCCCCTTAGCACTGCTTTTACAGTCTCCCACAGGTTTTGGGTTGTTGTGTTTTCATTTTTATTCATTTCTATGCATATTTTGATTTCTTTTTTGATTTCTTCTGTGATTTTTTGGTTATTCAGCAGCGTGTTGTTCATCCTCCATATGTTGTAATTTTTAATAGTTTTTCTCCTGTAATTGAGATCTAATCTTACTGCATTGTGGTCAGAAAAGATGGTTGGAATGATTTCAATTTTTTTGAATTTACCAAGGCTAGATTTATGGCCCAGGATGTGATCCATCCTGGTGAAGGTTCCATGTGCGCTTGAGAAAAAGGTGAAATTCATTGTTTTGGGGTGAAATGTCCTATAGATATTAATTAGGTCTAACTGGTCTATTGCATCATTTAAAGTTTGTGTTTCCTTGTTAATTTTCTGTTTAGCTGGTCTATCCATAGGTGTGATTGGGGTATTAAAGTCTCCCACTATTATTGTGTTATTGTTAATTTCCCCTTTCATACTTGTTAGCATTTGTCTTACATATTGAGGTACTCCTATGTTGGATGCATATATATTTATAATTGTTATATCTTCTTCTTGGATTGACCCTTTGATCATTATGTAGTGTCTTTCTTTGTCTCTTTTCACAGCCTTTGTTTTAAAGTCTATTTTATCTGATATGAATATTGCTACTCCTGCTTTCTTTTGGTCTCTATATGCATGGAATATCTTTTTCCAGCCCTTCACTTTTGGTCTGTATGTGTCCCCTGTTTTGAGGTGGGTCTCTTGTAGACACCATATATAGGGGTCTTGTTTTTGTATCCATTCAGCCAGTCTTTGTCTTTTGGTTGGGGCATTCAACCCATTTACGTTTAAGGTAATTATTGATAAGTGTGATCCCGTTGCCATTTACTTTATTGTTTTGGGTTCGAGTTTATACACCCTTTTTGTGTTTCCTGTCTACAAAATATATATTTAAAAGACTTCTTGATCCACATAACCAAGTTGTTTCTAGAATAATTTTATCAACTTATGTTGTCAAGTTATATGACTATGAATATCATCAAATTGCATGAGAATGATTAATTTTCAGGATATTTAAGCATATGTCATGTGCATTTTGGGGATAACTCTACTAGATATCTAGATAAGTTGGATAATAATTTATATTTTAATATTTAAACTTCTAGTAGACTATCTTTCCACTTATTCCAGTGCTATTTTTGGTCCTTTAAATTTTCAAAAATTTCCTCCATGGACATTTCTTAAGTTTGTTCCTGGGTATTTATAATTTCTACTGAAATTGAGAATGGAATATTCCATTGAGAATGGAATAGTTTTACACTGTATTTTCTAATTAGCTACCTTTGCCACATAAGAAAGCTACAGATTAAAAAACATAAAATCTCCAAAGGAGGAGATGCTTTGACTATCCTCCAAACATACCTTCCAGTTTATTCTCCTCGAAATTTTGTTCATGTGGTCCAGCTTCCCTAGGAAGCTCTTCTAAGGTCTTTCTACCTAGGAAAATCTGAACCATGAGGAAGAGAGTGGTGGTCCACCTGAATTCCTTTGCAAAGAGGACACAGGTCCTAGGACCACAAGTGGGACCAGCTGGATGTGCTCGTACCCTCGCCGATGCTATATTCTCACTGTCATCAGGCTCTGCGGCATGTCGGCAACTGCCAGTACCAGCCGACAAAGAGGAAAACGAATGCCAGGTCACACCTCATACCTGCTGGCTGTACTAGCACCTACATGTATTTGCCCTCTGGTGCACCAGTCTCTGTTTAAGCCCAAAGTTTGAGGCCCTCCAGTCAGTCTTTTCCTCTGACATGGTTGTAGTGATTATTTCTTGTTGTTCAGCTTCTAAACCACTCCTCTGTGTTCTGCTGCTCTGTGATGCTGGGGCCAAGGTCTGCAAACTATGCTTCTCAGAAGCTGCTGCCTGTTGGCTTCCTATTAGCTGATGGTCTGTCAGTGGGAAGAATGGCAGGAAGACTGGAAGGTGGAAGGAAGTGGAAGGGCTTTTTCTATTTCTAGTGTTGGTATCACTGTAGGGAAAATAGTCCCAAAATACAACTATGGATTCAGTCCCCAGCTTCATTGGCACTCCCCAAACCAGTTACATTGTTCCTGCTTAAAAGTACCAGCACCAGCCAGACACACCCTCCCTGAGGTCTGAGGACAAGCATGTGGGTGGGGGCTTCTTCTTACCTAGGTCTTGCTAACCCTCTCTTTTCTCTTTTGTTCCCCTAACCTTTGCTTTCTGTAGGTACAAATATTTGGGCTACCTCTGCTTGCTGTTTTTGCCCTCTCAACTTTCCATCACCTTTGTAACCAATTCTCTATATTAAGTACCCTCTCTTTGAAATACCTAGCTTGGAGTCCCCTTTCCTGATTGGACACTGTCTGATACAACAGCCATCCCCAGCAGGCTGAGAAGTCTGTGGTTACTCTGGTTGAACCCAGCCAACTCAGACCTGGCTGCCCAGGTACCATGTAGCCTAAATGCAACCATTAAGATGGTTCAAGTCCAGAAACTAGACTAGATACTGTGACTTTTTAAAATTAGAGTAACTGCCTTCAGCTTCTTGATTATATACCCTTAATTTCTGTGGAGATAAAATCTGATTAGAACCCTTTCTGGCTGCCCATATCTTTTGCCTTGAGGGACAACGTATTCTGTTAAGTATAGCAATAAATCTCTACAGGTCAAGCCCTCTTGGCTACTGCTCTAACTATAGTCTTATTATAATTACATCCATTTGACTTTGAGCAGTTAAGGATCACCATCTAACCTCTCCTGCTTTGGGGATCCTATTAACCCCGTTGCTATGGGAGTTTATTTTTTTTTTTTTTTTCAACATTTTTTTAAAGACCTTTTTTTTATGTGGATCATTTTTTAAGTCTTTATTGAATTTTTTACTATATTGCTTCTGTTGTTTATGTTCTGGTTTTTTGGCCATGAAACATGGGGGATCTTAATTTCCCAACCAGGGGTCAAACTCTCACCTCCTGCATTGGAAGGTGAAGTCTTAACCACTCCCCTGTCAGGGAAGTCCCTATGTGAGTCTACTTCTGAAATGACCTCTCAAACTGAGAACTTGGACTGCTGAACAAGACTCGAACACATCCATGATGCCCCACAAAATGGGAAGTCATTAAAGAGTTTTTTAAGCAAGGGAGTAATAGGGTCAAATTTGTGTCTTAGAGACATTCTGATATTCTCAACAGCATATTCTTTCTGGTCTTGGTAAATGGTGTATCTTCTTTGTCTTCTCATAGAACAGCAATTATCTGGTGAGTCTTCTAGCCTTATCGAGTATATCCATTCTCCAGCATGCCTACTTCTGTGAACCTTTCAAACAACTTTCTGGCACAACCATCTGACACAGCAGTTCTGACAATTTGATTTCCCTTAATGGGGTCCATTGCTTTTTTCAATACTTTTAGGAACTGTCCTGGAGTTTGCATCATCTCTCAGAGTCCTTGCCAGGCTATTGTATCTTGTATTTTAGCAGGGTGCTCCCAAACCAGTAAACTCAACCCTATCCAATCTTATGCTCCAACCTCCTTGAACATGCACCCTCAGAATCTGGCTCCACACCTGCTCCTCATCTTCTGCTGTACATATTGTTTATGTTTTGCTGCAACTTTGGAGAAGGGTCATTGTCTTTCCTTATGAGACCTGAAACATCTCCAGCTGAATTATCATGACCCACTCCTAGTTATAAGTCTGTTGGCAAGGAGGGAAGGTGGGCAAAGGTTATCAGGGGCACTTATCATCTCACAGGCCAAAGTTCTCTGCATTATCTTCAGGAAAGGGGAATTCACATCATTTTTGGAGAAGGTGGGTCATTTCTGAAGACCAAGAGTTCAGAGGAGTCTAGGAGTTCAAAATTTGAAGGGGCATTCAATCAGATAATCCCAAGGATGAGGTTTTAATTTTGTCAAGGCCCTGACCCTACATAATAGATATGCTTTGGCTGGTAACTTAACCTTTTCTAGAACTCAGCCACTCAACTTTGACTATGAAGTTTTGAGCCTTGTTGTTGTTCAGTCGCTCAGTCGTGTCTGACTATTTGCAGCCCTATGGACTGCAGCATGTCAGGCCTCCCTGTCCTTCACCATCTCCTGGAGCTTGCTCAAACTCATATCCACTGAGTCAGTGATGCCATCCAACCAAATTGTCTTCTGTCATCCCCTTCTCCTCCTGCCTTCTATCTTTCCCAGCATCAGGATCTTTTCCAATGAGTGGGCTCTTCACATCAGGTTGCCAAAATATTGGAGCTTCCGCTTCAGCATCAGTCCTTCCAATGAACATTCAGGGCTGATTTCCTTTAAGATTGACTGGTTTGATCTCCTTGCTGTCCAAGGGACTCTCAAGAGACTTCTCCAACACCAAAGTTTGAAAGCATCAGTTCTTCAGTGTTCAGCCTTCGCTATGATCCAGCTCTCATGTCCATACATGACTACTGGAAAAACCATAGCTTTGACTATGTCCTGGGCCTAGGCCTCATATTTTTCTGCTCTCCCACTGTAGCGAATGAGAGTCTTATCATAAGTTACCAGGGAACCCCTCCAGCTTTCACAGTTGGTTTTTCAATTGCTTGTTGATCTCTCATTACTTTTCATTATCTTTTTCCAGGATATCAGTGACACAGCAACAAGTATCCAATTCCATTTTCCTTATAATTAGTAATTACTTCATACTTTTCAGTAATGGAATCTTTCTTGCCAGCCAGCCAGTGAGTGATTCAGCTCCCAGACCCTGACTGCATAATCTCTTTTGAACCACTTCTGTCAACTGTCACTGTTTGGAGTCTCTGGAAGCAGACACTAAGATGGAGACTGACATGCAGGATGTTTATTAGGATCAACACCTCTGGTAGGCAGGGGAAGAAGTAGGATTGGGCAGAGATAGAAGTCCAACTGTGATGGCAGACCTGATCACACCTCCACAGGGAACACAGAGCATATATGATATATTATTGTTATTCCACCATGGGACAGAGTAGCTGAGCTTTTATATCCCCATGAGATCATATATTGAATATGGTGTCCTAGGAAGGGCATGACCTTGGATAAAAGGGATCTCTGCAGCTGAGGCAAAGGGACTGACATCTGAAAACTGTCTGTTCACAGTACTCCCAGCCACTGGGGCAAAAAGTCCTCCCTTGAAGCAAGCACTGGATGATATATTTTCATGTTCACCATGACATCCAACAATTAATTCAGCATCTGTATTAGTCACAGTTACTAGAGAAACTGAATGAATAGGAGATATATACATTATATGTAATATATATACACACATATGTAAATACAGAAAGAGATTTATTATGAAGGATTGACTTACATGATTATGAAAGCTAAGTCCCATGATCTACTGACTGCAAGCTTGAGGCCCAGAAAAGCCAGCGGTGGAGTTCTAGTCCAAACCCAAAGGCTTAAGGACCAGGGGAGCCAATGACATAAGTCCCAGTCTGAGTCCAAAGGCCAGAGAACCAGAAGCATTGAAGTCTGAAGGCAGAAGATGGATGTCCCAGCTCAAGCACAGAGAAAATTCATCCATCCTCCACTTTTCTGTTCTACTCAAACCTTCAAAAGATTGGGTGGTGCCCACGTTCTTGGGTGAGGGCAATCTTTCTTTACTCAGTCTGTGGATTCAAATGATAACCTCTTCTGAAACACCCTCAGACACATCCAGAAATAATGTCTTACCAGCTATCTGGGCATCCTTTAGTCCAATTAAGTTGACAAGTAAAATTAACTGTCACAACATTTATCCTCGTTTTTCTTTCTTTACACCTTTTTCTTCTATGTTCTTCATCATTAGTGTGGAACTACTACTAACCCAGGCACCTGGAAGCCATTATGTTTCTCATCCTTCACAAGTATTATTTCACCACACTTTAATAATTTAATATCCTGAATATTTCTCTAGTCTATCCCTTCCTTTTCATACCTACTACTGGAGCTCTGAGCCCCAAGGTTTTCCCCTTGGACTATTTCAATAGCCTTCCAATTTGTCCCCTGGCTGTCAGTCCCCAATCCATCCTTCACTAAACTTCCAGAGTGAGGTTTCTGAAATATAAATCCACCTGATTACTTGAAAACTCTTTCACTATTGTTATTCAGTTGCTAAGTCATGTCCAACATTTTGCAATCCCATGAACTGCAGCACACAAAGCTTTCCTGTCTTTCACTATCTCCCAGAGTGTGCTCAAACTCATGTTCATTCAGTTGGTGATGCTATCCAACTATTTCTTTCTATGTTGCTTCCTTCTCCTCCTGCCCTCAATCTTTCCCAGCATCAAGGTCTTTTCCAGTGAGTCAGCTCTTACCAGGTAGCCAAAGTATTGGAGCTTCAGCTTCAGGATAAGTCCTCCAATGAGTATTCAGGGTTGATTTCCTTTAAGATTGACTGGTTTGATCTCCTTGCAGTCCAAGAGACTCTTAAGAGTCTTCTCTAGCACCACAGTTCAAATGAAAGTATCAATTCTTCAGTGTCAGTCTTCTTTATGGTCCAGTTCTCACATCCACACATGACTACTGGAAAAACCATAGCTTTGACTATACCGACCTTTGTCAGCAAAATGATGTCTCTGCTTTTTAATATGCTGTCTAGATTTGTCATAGCTTTCCTTCCAAGGAACAAGTGTCTTTTAATTTCATGGCTACAGTTACCATCTGCAGTGATTTTGGAGCCCCAGAAAAGAAAATCTGTCTCTGTTTCCACTTTTTCCCCTTCTATTTGCCATGAAGTGATGAGACCAGATGCCGTGATCTTAATTTTTTGAATGTTGAGTTTTAAGCCAGTTTTTTTACTCTCCTCTTTTACCCTCATCAAGAGACTTTATCAAGAAAACTCTTTAATAAGTAAGTGTTAGTTGCTCAGTTGTGCCTGACTCTTTGCGATTCTATGGACTGTAGCCTACCAGGCTCCTCTGTCCGTGGAATTCCCCAGTCAAGAATACTGGAATGGGTTGCCATTCCCTTCTCCAGGGGATCTTCCCTACCCAAGGATCAAACCCAGATCTCCTTCACTGCAGGCAGATTCTTTACTGTCTGAGCCACCAAGACTCCCAATTCATTCATTCACTCAATAATTAATTAATTCACTCAAAAAATTGCACAGGTCAAAACCTTTGTAGTCAAAGAAGATTCTTCTCTTTTCCTCACAGGCATCACACTTTCCAGCTTCAGAATATATTCTGAATCCAATTACTTCTCAACACTTCCGTTTGTTTACCCCAGTCCAAAGCACCCTAATGCCTCCTGTGTATCAGTGAAATTGTCCTATATCTGGTCTTTGTGTTTTCTCTATTACTTCTGTGACATTTCTCCACAAGGTATCCAGAATAACTTTTTGAAATGTAAATTAGATTATGTGCCAACAAAAAATGAACTATGTCATAGTGAGCAAGAAGGGATATAGTTTTGAGATCTTGCATATTTCTTCCTCCTGGCCTCCTCTTCCCTACCCTCAGCTTGTTATCTACTTTCTGACTCCTAAGGTATGCAAACAAAAAAGGGAAGAGGAGATAATGGTCAAGAAAACCCTTATTTGAGTTGGTTCTATCATTGGCCGGCCTCATGCTCTTGAGCCTGACAAGTGTTCCAACCTGTCCCTTCCCCAGTAGATGCTTTCCAGGGTTCTTCTGCAGGTTCCCAGCTGGGCCCTCCAACTGCAACTTCAATGCACATTTTCCTTGCTTGATGTTTCTCCTTTCTGCAGACCCTAGCTCAAGAGGGGCCACTCTCCATGCACTCACATTGCTGGAGTCCCTTCTCCCAGGATGTCCAAATGGACAGATCTTAAAAGGTCTGCAGCTTCACTCTCTCTTCAGCATTGTTCACATCTGATCCATGGGACATACTCACCCCTTGTCCAATCAAACTAAGGTTGTGCAAGACTTCCCCAACTCAGCAGCCCTCTCCTGACTCCACCACCAAAGTGGCCATCAACCCATGGCTAAGCTTCTAGTTTCCCCAGAGGAAGTCAGCATACAGGCCATGGGTGTATGTGCCAACATGTTGCTCTCTCCATGCGGCCAAATGGAAGCCCCTTCACTTGGCTAAAAATGAAGGAGGAGGATTCCTGTATCACCAACTCCCCATCTTTCACCAACTCACACACACACCCTTTTATAGGAAGGTGTAGGAACTCAAGGAGAAGGCCTTGGCACTCCACTCCAGTATTCTTGCCTGGAAAATCCCATGGACAGAGGAGCCTGGTGGGCTGCAGTCCATGAGGTCGCTAAGAATCGGGCACGACTGAGCGACTTCACTTTTACTTTTCACTTTCATGCATTGGAGAAGGAAATGGCAACCCACTCCAGTGTTCTTGCCTGGAGAATCCCAGGGACAGAGGAGCCTGGTGGGCTGCCATCTATGGGGTTGCACAGAGTTGGACACGACTGAAGTGACTTAGCAGCAGCAGTAGCAGTAGCAATAGGAACTCAAAGCATTGTTCAAAAAGTTCTAGAGAATTTCTCTGGTGGTCCAGTGGCTAAGACTCCATGCCCCCAATGCAGGGGACCCAGGTTTGATTCCTGGTCAGGGAACTAGATTCCACATGCCACAAGTAAGAGTTTGCATGCCCCAACTAAAGGTCCCTGCAGCAAAGTTGCTGCAACTAAGAGCCAGTGAAGCCAAATAAATAAATTTTTTAACTTAAAAAAAAAATGTCTAGGGTGCACATGCCAGTTAGAAAAGAAGAGGGCTGTGCATTTAAGTTTCCTCAGTATACCTTCTACTTAGTTGTTTCAAGGTAGGAAGAACCATTTCTCTAATTACTGGGGACATGAGGCAATGATAGCTTTTTCTTAGAATGAATGAAAAGAATGATGTTGGGAAAATAATTCTGACTCTAAGAAAGGAGGTATTAAAATAATAAGTCAGTATTTTGAATGACATACAAAAGAGGGTACTGGGCAATCAGATAGCTTTTATTCCTAAGAATGACTTTTTAATCACCAGGAAGAGTGAAATGCAAGAACAGAGGGCCCCTCACTCATGATCACACCTATCTCAGAACTTCCATACTCACCAGGGCGGTTTCTTTTTTAGAAAAATGATAGATGGAAGAGAAGTAGAGGCTACTCAAGCAGTTGTTTCCTTTGTATGATTAAAGAACAATTGTATGATTAAAGAACTCAACAAAAAAATTTGGAGCAGCCCATGTGCTAGGAGCTGAAGAGAGAATAGTAAAGAAGGTGCTAAAAATGGGCTTATAGTCTAGATAGAAAATCATGCTGATTTTAGTATTAGCTTGCTATTTGAATTAGCAAAATACAGGTATCTGTAGCATGACCGACAGTATTTTTCAGAGAAATTCGTGTTGAGGAATGGGCATATTGTATTTTACCACTTAATATGCAGGCTACCAGACATTCTGAATTCAAAGGCAGTTGAAAAAAATGAAAAAAAAAAAGGATGAAATGGATAGGAATCGTGAGTAACACATGTTAAATTTAATAACAATGCCATAAATTAAAATTGTTATAATAGTTACTTTTAAAAGTAACATTTATTGAGCACTTGACCACATGCAAGACCTTATGCCAAGGACTTTCATGAATTATGTCATTTAATTTTGACAACAGAACTTTTTGGTAAGTATTAGTTTAATATAATGTGTGTAATATTGTATATAATATATAGCTAATATATTATTATCTCCATTTTATAGATGTAGAATTTGAGGCATAGCTAGTTGGTGACAGAACGAAATTTGAAAATGGCCATCTGAGTCTTACCCACTTCCTGAAATCTGGGAATGAAAATGTACTAGACACATTCCCTTGGTAATTCAACAGTTGATTCTCCACTAGAGCCAGTTGTGAATGGGATCAGTTCTCAAGAGATTATTGTTGATAACCCATGTTTTTTTGGTCACAAGGGAAAAATTTCTGGTGCTCAACTCTATTTTGTGTCTTTTATTTACTTATTTTTTCATGTACTGTACCTTGAAGATAACTTCTTTCGTTCTTTTTTAAAAATATTTATTTGTTTATTTGGCTGCATTGCATCTTAGTTGCAGCATGTGGGCTCTTTGTTGCAGCTACTCAGAGGCATGTGGGATCTTGACCAGAGATTGAACCTGCATCCCCTGCATTGGAAGGCGAATTCTTAACCATTGGACCAGGGAATGTGTGCAAATAGTAAGAATTTTTTTGCCAGAACATACTTGTTCCATTAATATTATCACCCTTGCCTGTTTTATGTTGGAAAACCAGTGATGTCCTGTTGTAAGCTTTCATCTTACTTGTCTTAAATGAAATCATACTGAAAGAAGGAAGGCATTCGGTGCAATGCACTTCAGGCAATGCCCAAGCATCTGAGAATATCAAAACCTCCGGTCTAGTATATTCTCATGGCCTGTGGGTTTTGTGGGCCCCAAATGCATGACCTCTTTTGCCAGGGAGCCTTTCCTGTCTCAAGCAAAACTGAGATCGTCTGTGAGACCACTTCCTTCATGGCTGTCTCCCACCAGTGCTCCATCAGTGGTTCTAAAACCTTCTCTTTCAGAGGCAGGAAGAAGCCCATGGTTCCAAGATGAGATGCTGAGGATCCACTGCTAGGCCCTTGACCACACAGAGTCAAATTTTAGGAATATCTGCTAGGGAAAAAACGAGCAGGACCTCATGCTGAGAGAAAATCTCCCAAGTGGGATTGGCTCTCTGGAAAACAACTGGATATGATGTTGGTCTTTATTACAGATTCCACAGACCAAAAAAAAAAGAAAAAGTTGTTTATAAAACAAAAGCCACATACGATTTGGTATGGTAACATTTTTGAGAATTTTGTTTTTGCACAGCGGAAACCGGGGCTGATGTGGTCATGGTGGAAATGGAGCCAGTTCTGTTACCCCAAAGCACCTCTCCTAAAACACAAATCTGAGTAAGCCAGGCCCGGCCTTGCCAGGAACAGCCGGCATTGTTTGGCTCTTTGGAGAGACTTGGTCAAAACGCTCCAGGCGAAGCCAGCAGAGCCCCCCACACCAGGCAGCGTCGCGTACGCACACCTAGGCTCAGGCCTTAGGCGTGGAGGGACGGCTCTGGGGTCCCCACTCGTCCCTCCCATTCCAGGAGAGTCGTGAGCCGTCGTTGTTTGCGGACTGCATCGTGGAGGACGAGGTTCTGGTCTGTGCTCTCCAGCGCTAGGACCGCCTGCGCTAAGCGAGACTCTCTTGTTTGCAGTTCTGTTCTCAGTCAGTGAAGGACGCCAAACGAAACATTCAAGTTTCCTGCTGTTTTAAGCCAGATCATGTGAAAACTAAAGAAAATTCGTGTTTGCTGGCTTGGAGAGCAGGAGTAACAAACTACTTTTTAAGCACAAAGGAAGCAGCTTACAAGGGCCAGACTCATGGTGAGAAAGGAAAATGTGTAGGAATCCTATTAAAATCGGGGCTTTGGAAGACCTCGTGTTGGCTGTGTCTTCATTTTCCATATGACTAGATTTTAGAAATAGACCTTCCCTCTTCCTGCCATTCTGTAGTGAAATGTTAAATTCAGTGTTGAAAGCAAAAATTTGGAGCAGGGGTGGGGGGAAGATTTCTTATATTTTAGAGGCTACTGAAACTATTTGGAAAGTTTTAATATTTCCCTAGGAAAATGAAAAGAGATACTTCATTTGTTTGATTCATTTGATGGCAGGGTGATTCAGGGCTGGACAGGAACAGACTAGTTCCTGCCCTCAAGAGCTCACATGTGATAATTTGGAGAGATAGACAACAGATTGGTACACTCTGAAATATATTGTGTAATTTCTGACAGAGATAATGCTTTGAGAAAAAATAAAGCAGCATAAGGAGATGGAAAATGAATAGGCACGGTGGTCAGGGAAGGCGTCTAGGAACCATTTTGAACAAAGAGCTGAAGGTGTGAGCCACACACAGTTCTAGAGAAAGGGCATTCCAGGCAAGGCTGATTGCTCAAGCTCAGTAAAAAATGGAAAATAGCAGTGGTTGAGATCTGAAAGGTAAGCAGAGGTCAGGGCATGTAGGTTCCCATTTGCCATGATAAGGAATATAGATCTTTACTCCAAGTGTTATGGGAAGCCTTTGAGGACTTTGTTTGCTGTCAACTTGTTCTCTACCCAGTTCCAAAAAGAGATCAAGAAAATTTCATCCATTCATTTGATAGTCATTTATCAATCACTAAGCATATAACAGATTGGGTTCAGTGCTTTAAAAATTGTGACCTCTGTCATCAAATGAGGGGTTAAGAAACTAACATGAACAACCAGAACAAACATAGAATGAAGAAAGTTCCAGAGAGAAGGAGAATACTCCTACTACTAAAAGTATAAGAAAACAAATTACAGATATTAATGCTGATTAATTAATATAAAAGCTATGTGCTAAGTACTATTCATTTGTTTTTTCCACATTGACTCAATACCTTATATATTCTTATTCTTCCTTTTAAAAGAAAAAAATTGAGATCATAAAAACAAAGTAATATTATAGACCAGAAAGCAATTAAGCTGAGAAGCCAAGATTTGAATCCAGGTTTCCCCGATTCTAAAGCACAAGGTTTATCTACTCAGAGGAAGGAGCCCCTGTGACAAGGGACATATACTATAACTCAGTATGTATAGCTTCTGCTTCTAGGAATAATATATTGATGCTATATCTAGTGGACTTGGGTCAGATTGGCTTCAGATATATATTCCAAAGTTAAATAAGCACCTTACTATAAAGTTGGGTATTAAGATCCTTAAAAAACATACCAAAACACCACAAGGAGGAGAGTCCCAAATGACTTTTTCCTTCAGAAAACATGTTAACATCAGTAATAATAGTGTTTTATTTGTTCTTCACTTTTTCCTGTGCCCCTTGTTCTTCACTTTTTCCTGTGCCCCCCTACTTCAATAAGGGCAAAAAATCATGTCTGACTGCTCACCATTTTATCTGCAGAGGCTAGCACAGTGCCTAAAACACAGTAGGGGCTCAGTAATATTTGTTGAATGAATGAATGAATTAAATTTCACTTTCTTTCTTTCCAACGCCTGTCTTTACTGCCATGTACCACTCCAGACAGCATGCAGAGTTGGTGGAGAGTATAATAAACATCAGAGGTATTTTGCAATTCATGGCTGACCCCTACTGACCCTTTCTTTAATTAAATCTTTCACTTGTGAATGAATCATTTCTTCCATTAATTAAAATAGGATACACATATGTCTCTGTAAAGTATGTGTCAAAAGAAAGCATTCCACCTAAAATATACAGGAGGCACTGACCACCGTGGCGAGTCATCTATCATAACCTGCTAAAAAGATCAGCTTTGGAATTAGAACCAGCACAATCATCTCTTATACCCTCCAAAATATGAGTCGCAGCTTCACACCCAATTTGTCAGCTCCTGTGTTAATATAGGGAGGAACCCATAGTGTGAAGCCTTAAGAGGACCGTTTATTTTGGAGGGCAGAGCAGGCAGCCCCAGAGCTCCGGGAATGCCATCATCTCTAATAACTAACTGCTTGGAGCCCTTGCTCTCTGGAGACTCGACTCTGGAGCTGGAAGGCAGCAGGATCGCACTGTTGCAAGGCTTGGCAGTTGCTTCTGCGATTCCTGTGAAGCCAAGAGGACGACTGCGAGGAACCTGATCGTGCTGTTCAGGTGGACAAAGCAAGTTTGCGTTCCCACCCACCCCACCGTCTCCTCTTGGAAGAAGTGGGATGCAAAGATCGATTTGCAGCTGTTAGCTCCAGGAAACAGTGAGCACATGCTGCCACTGTTCAAAATATTTTGCCTCAGAGTAAACTCTGAGCTGCCCTGAACTCCAAAGACCTCGACAAAGTACCTAGCCATGTTTAAAAATTACCAGTGGGGACTCTCCAGGCAAGATGAAAAGGATGGAGGGATAAAACATTGAGTAACTCAGCTGAAAAGTGCCTCTGGTGCTCTAAAAACGAGTTTTAAATATCCCGCAAGATTTCAAATGCAGCAATTTTTGAGAAAATGCGACATTGTAAAGCCTATTCTCTCAGTGAAATGTCAGGTTCCGTAGGAGCTGGAATGATAGACACTCTTCCTGCATATTTAGGAGGCAGTTTCAGACGCCAAGTGATTGCTAAACCAGTCGTGCAATTCAGCGTGTTTTATTACCACAGTTTTCTGTCCAATACTAACTGCTCTTTATTTTTCCTTCAATTAATCCTGTAAGGCAAGTGTAAAAATATAGGAATGGTAAGGACCTTTGCCATCACCGGGGCTATTTCCAATGGTGGAAAGAAGGCGCGGAAAGGTGAAGAGACTTGTCTAAGGCCAAGGGCAGGTTCAAGGCAGAGCCAGGGCTCCCAAGTCCGTCTCCTGTCTCATAGTCTTGGGCTCTTGCCCCTGTGTCTCTGTTGAAGGCTAACTCTAGGATGATTTATTTCCCCAGCACAGTGCTAGGTACATTGCCCGTGGATTAATTAATGCATTGATTCCCAAAGAGTAAGAGATTCAAGATTACTTGACAAATCTGTCAAGTACTCAGGAAAAAAATCAGTAGTTTTTCTTTGATCTCAAGCCCAAATTATTGGATTCTTCCAGAAGAACTTTTCTCCTACTTTCAATACTCCTCTGATACTCACTGGCTTGTCTCCTAGGTCAGGATACATGAAACTGCAAAGAGGAGGTATATAAGAGATATAACAATTAGTGGAAATGGACAGTAACATTGGAGAGGGAACTGTTTCCATGGTGCAGAGTAGTGATTAAGAACATTGACTCTGGAGTCAAGTTGTCTTGGGATCAAATGCTATTTTGATTTTTAGAAGATGTATAATCTAAGGTCACTGATCCCGGGCTCTTTTAATCCTTGAGCCTGTTTTCTCCTCTGTAAAATGGAAATTTTAGTACATACTGCACAGGATTGACTCAAGAATAAATTTAAAAATCTGAAGTTACCCTTCAAGTTCCCCTTTATGTGTAATTTAATGATGTATATACATATTCAGGGCTTCCCTAATGGCTCAAATGGTAAAGAGTCCGCCTACAATGCAGAAGACCTGGGTTCAATCCCTGGGTAGGGAAGATGCCCTGGAGAAGAAAATGGCAACCCACTCCAGTATTTTTGCCTGGAGGATTCCGTGGATAGAGGAGCCTGGTGGGCTATAGTCCATAGGGTTGCATTGAGTCAGATACAACTAACACACACACATACACTATACACATTCGAACAGTAATACTAAAACAAAAGCAATGAAAAAATTAGACTGTTGAATTTGCTTTATACTGAAGCCGTAATAATAGGTCATTTTTGAGAGCCTGGTGGGCTACAGTCCATGGGGTCACAAAGAGCTGGACATGACTGCATGACTAACACATTCACTTCGAGAGAAGAGCATCCTTATCCTGTTTGATGATGCTGTTTCCTTTCTCTCTGCCGCATCTCCCCAGTTTGGATGTCCATTGTCCCTTATCTGCATAACTACAGGACCCTTCTTTCTGCTGCCTGCCTCTTTTTCTCTCTCTCTTTTTTTCCTGTCTCCTATCTAGTTCTTCATGAGTAACTTTTTAAAGGCACACGTTTGGCTGTATGATGCTCTAGTGTAAAAGCCTTCAGGGATTTGTATGGCTTATATAACAAAGCACTACAGACTGGCCCCAACCCCCTATGATAACTCATTCCTACTAGCATAATCCCACATCTCATGTTCGAACCAAACAAGACTATTCGCTGTGCCCTCTATGCCCCAACACCCCATGTACTAATACACCTCTGCGTCTTTGCTCATTCTGTGTTCTTGGCCTGAAATCATCTTTCCCCACTTCATCACCTACTGAATTCCTGGTCACCAGTCAAGACCCAGATAAAATTTCATCCTTTCAATGAAGGCTTTCCTTACTAAACTCTCCTCTTGGCTAAATTAATTACTCCCTGCTCTGTGTTCCGTGCTCCTTTGTTCTTGTCTCACAAATAGCACTTACTGCATTCAATTATATTTTGTTGTATATGTGTCTGACCTCTAGCTAAAGCTGGATTAGCAAGTATTCAAAACCATTCCTTCCTTCCAAACCCATGACTCTTTCCCCACTAAGACCAAATGCTGCCTAAAATTTTTTTTTAATTAATTGGCAGGTAATTACTTTACAATAGTGTGATGGTTTTTGCCATACATCATCATGAATCATCTATAAGTGTACATGTGTCCCCTTCCTCCTAGAATTGTTTTTAGACAGCCTTCTGGGCAGCCACTCTAAATCCATGAGTTGACACCAGAGTGAAACATATTTGTAATCTGTAGCTAACCTATGACTGCCATCAGTGCAGGACGATGTCTGTTTATCTATCTCTAATACCTAGTGCAATGAAGTGTTAGTTGCTCAGTCATGTCTGACTCTTTGCAACCACATAGACTGTAGCCCCTCAGGCTCCTTCTTTCCATGGGATTCTCCAGGCAAGGATACAGGAGTACATAGCCATTCCCTTCTCCAGGAGATTTCTGACCCAGGGATTGAACCTGGGTCTCTCACATTGTAGGCAGATTCTTTACCATATGAGCCATCAAGGAAGCCCCCAAAATGCCAGAGATGGAGTGTTTGTCGTTCAGAATGCAATACTTAATAAATGCTTGTTAAATACATGAAGGCAAAGTACCACAGCAGTGAACTATTACATATGAACTCTAATGAATGATTCTGGGTGCTGAAGGTGTAGATTGGACCTAGACTATTAATACTTGACACCAAACTTCATATCCTAGACTCTGGGACATGGAAATGTAAATTCTAATAGTAAAAAGAGCTCAGATTTGGGAAACCATTGCAAAGTAACTCAAAATTTCTTTAAACATATAGATAAGCTTGCTTGGTAGAAAATGCATGCATGCATATGAAGTCACTTTAGTCATGTCCAACTCTGTGTGACTCTATAGACTGTAGCCTGCCAGGCTCCTTTGTCCATGGGATTCTCCAGGCAAGGATACTGGAGTGAGTTGCCATGCCCTTCCCTAGAGGATCTTCCTGACCGAGGAATTGGACCTGGGTCTCCTGCTTTGCAGCTGTATTCTTTACCATCTGAGCTACTAGGGGGACCTTTTTAATATCATATGGACTTATTAGCCATGTGGTAGAATACTTATCTTCTTCATTCTTTTTCACCAAATATTCCAAATAAGTCTTTATATTCAGTTTTATAATTTAACAGGAAAGTAATATTTATGTTATAGAAATTATGATAATCATTATTGTTAATGATAATAAGCATTTACTGGCTCCTCACTATGTATCAGGCACTGTCTTAGCTTCTTGATATATATTAACTCATTTGGTCTACACCACAGTGCTATTAGCTTGTTACCATAATTATCTCCATTTTGCAGATGAGGAAACAGAGTCTTCAAGAGGCTAAGTCTATTGCATAACATTTCACATCTAATAAATAAAGGAAGTGAGACTCAAAACAAGGTGTGCCAAATTTCAGAAGCCATACCTTAAACATCATATCTCACAAGAACCCACATTGCGTCTTGTATTAATCAACTTTTTCATGATAATGCTATGTAACAACCACCTCAAAACTTAGTAGCTTAAAATAACAAGCATTTATTCTGATGCTCAAAGGTCAGCAGATCAACTGTGATTTAGCTGAGTTTTGCTAAGCTCAGCTGGGAGGGTCTGTGGAGTTAAGCTTATATTTGCACCATGTTTTTTATTTTGGACTCCAGACGGTAATTACTTGCCCTCTCATGGCAAGTCACCACAAGATTGAAGTTAAACTGAGGAAAGCACAATGTTTTTCATGTCCACAAACATTTCAGAGGCCAAAGCAATCCAACATCAGTGGGGAAGGAAAGTGAAGCCCCATGATGGACTGTCAAAAGAAGTAGATATTTACTACTAATAATACCAAGTAGCACATGGTACCTTTATTTTTTTAAAAGTCTCAGATACTAATCTTTTGCCGTTAAGCAGGTATTTCGTTTTTGCCTCTAGACAAAGACACAGAATTCCAAACCTGCTAGGAGGTTTCAGCCCTTCTAGCCCTTATAGAGTTGTGTGCTGAGTCCTAAAATTACTGACAGTTAAACTTTTTAGAATGGGATCATTGTTGGCAGATTGAAAACCCACACTACTCTCCACCTGATTTTTTTGCCAAGTTCATAGAAGTGTTTACATTTTTTTTAAATCTTGCAATAAAACTTTGATTTCCTCAAGAGCAATGTATTTTCAGAAACCTAAAAGTTCTTGTGAACAATTTTTATAAAGACTCGTAGAATAAGGTCAGAGTTTCAGAGCAGCCTTAGAGGGCACTTAGTTCAGTTTTCTCATTTTACAGATGAGGAAACAAACAGTTTCAGTTTCAAACTTCCAATTACTGCATACTGTGGGCTGGATTTTTTTTTCCTCTTGTAAGAAAAGCAATGAGAAAAAAATCCAGGGCAACCTTTACACATCATATTGCAATTGCAATTCTGTAACAGGGCCCTCTGTTCAGTTTATGAGAAACATCCTATGACTTTGCTTGGTTTATCACTACATCCAACTTCCCTGATTGCCTATGAAAAAATTAAGTCTTTCCCTTTCTATTTATAATTTTGGGGATCTTCTGCCTTGAGAGCCAGCAGAGTAAGTTGAGAGACACCTGGTTACCTAATCTTGTGTCCTGAAGACAGTGAGGGCTATTTCTCACAAAGGAAAGAGAGAAAGGCAAAGCCCAATTTTCCAGGAAGGGAGTTGTGAATATCTTTCCAGGCCAAAATTTTCAATATTTAACTAATATTCTCTGCTATTAGAGCAGTACATTTAGAAGGGAGAGTATGCTGGGGTGAAAGCAAAGATTAGGAAACCCTAAGGTGCAAAGTACAGATGATTAAATAACTATCTATGGATTGCCTTCTGTGGGCCAAGTCTGGTGCTGCATACCAGGGTGATAGTGGGAACAAGACAGAAAAACATCCTGTGCTCATGATGCTTCCATTCTAGCCTGGACATGCAACTAAAGCGCTATCACAAAATTATATGAGAGTGTATAATGCAGGATTTAACTGACTATGTGTGGGGAGGGGCTGAAACACAGTTGGAGAAGGTCTCCCTGGGTATAAAGTGTTTTTCCAATACAGCCTTTAGGGAACTGAGGTCAAGAGCTTTCCAGGCAGGGTATAGAGGAAGCAAAGAAGAACTAAAGAGCCTCTTGATGAAATTGAAAGAGGAGAGTGAAAAAGTTGACTTAAGACTCAACATTCAGAAAACTAAGATCATGGCATCCAGTCCCATCACTTCATGGCAAATAGATGGGGAAACAATGGAAACAGTGAGAGACTTTATCTTTGGGGGCTCCGAAATCACTGAGATAGTGACTGAAGCCATGAAATTAAAAGACGCTTGCTCCTTGGAAGAAAAGCTATGACCAACCTAGACAGCATACTAAGAAGCAGAGACATTACTTTACCAACAAAGGTCCGTCTGACAGTCAAAGCTTGGTTTTTCCGGTAGTCGTGTATGGATGTGAGAGTTGGTCTATAAAGAAAGCTGAGCGCAGAAGAATTGAAGCTTTTGAACTGTGGTGTTGGAGAAGACTCTTAAGAGTCTCTTAGACTGCAAGGAGAGCCAACCAGTCCATCCTAAAGGAAATCAGTCCTGAATATTCATTGGAAGGATTGAGGCTGAAGCTGAAACTCCAATACTTTGGCCACCTGATGTGAAGAACTGACTCACTGGAAAAGACCCTGATGCTGGGAAAGATTGAAGGCAGGAGGAGAAGGGGACGACAGAGGATGAGATGGTTAGATGGCATCACCAACGCAATAGACAAGAGTTTGAGTAGGCTCTGGGAGTTGGTGATGGACAGGGAGACCTGGTGTGCTGCAGTCCATGGGATCGCAAAGAGTCGGACATGACTGAGTGACTGAACTGAACTGATAGAACATATGCAAAGGCCTAAGAGAACTGCAAAATAGCTAGGGAAACCAAAGTTTGGCTGAGGAGGGGAGACTAATATAACCCCCCTAAACCATAGCGGGATCATGGAAAAAGCAAGAGAGTTCCATAAAACATCTATTTCTGCTTTACTGACTATGCCAAAGCCTTTGACTGTGAGGATCACAATAAACTGTGGAAAATTCTGAAAGGGATGGGAATACCAGACCACCTGACCTGCCTCTGGAGAAATATCCATGCAGGTCAGGAAGCAACAGTTAGAACTGGACATGGAACAACAGACTGGTTCCAAATAGGAAAAGGAGTACGACAAGGCTGTATATTGTCACCCTGCTTATTTAACTTATATGCAGAGTACATCATGAGAAACGCTGGGCTGGAAGAAGCACAAGCTGGAATCAAGATTGCCGGGAGAAATGTCAATAACCTCAGATATGCAGATGACACCACCCTTATGGCAGAAAGTGAAGAGGAACTAAAAAGCCTGTTGATGAAAGTAAAAGAGGAGAGTGAAGAAGTTGGCTTAAAGCTCAACATTCAGAAAACGAAGATCATGGCATCTGGTCCCATCACTTCATGGCAAATAGATGGGGAAACAGTGGAAACAGTGTCAGACTTTGTTTTTTGGGCTCCAAAATCACTGCAGATGGTGACTGCAGCCATGAAATTAAAAGACACTTACTCCTCGGAAGGAAAGTTATGACCAACCTAGATAGCATATTAAAAAGCAGAGATATTACTTTGCCAACAAAGGTCCATCTAGTCAAGGCTATGGTTTTTCCAGTGGTCATGTATGGATGTGAGAGTTGGGCCTGGGAATGACATACAATAATGGAATTTTCATTTTCAAAAAGATTACTTTGTGGCTATAGTGTCAAGAATAAACTGGAGAGGAGGAAAAGAGAGAATTGGGGAATGTAAAAAAAAAATTGCCTGGAGAACAAAATAAGAATCTGAAGCTGATTCCAAATATTCTGCTGAGGTCAGCTGTGAGTGATACAGAGTGGAGAACTGAGCTGAGTGTGTGCTGGTGTGTGTATGTGCACACGTTTCTAGATCGCATGGTGAGGTTGAAGGTCCTCTCTTCTGCCCAAATTGACCCACAGTGCTACTTAGCTCAGGAATTGGATCATTCATTTAGGGGTTGAAAATGCCTCCAGAACATGCTGGAGAAAGGACAGGAAAGGCTTTAGTGTTAAAGCTGGCAAATTGGACACATATACTTGGCTCCTTTTCTTCCTGAAACCCACTAACACAAAAGCAGTGAGGATGGAAAGATGAAAACAGCAAAACCTGTGAAGGACTGATGACCGAGCTAGCAGACAAGATGGACAAAGCCACCTGCAAGCATGCTGTGGGGAGACCCCCAGAGTGACTTGGAGACAGAGGACCAGGGCAGGAACTGGTGCTCCTGGTGCCTTTGGAAGTGAGAGTAAAGGTGGGGCTGAAGCAGGAGGGTAGGCGGAAAAAGGTATAGAAGCAGGTAGATTTCCCTTGCCTCCATTCCCACATTCCCTGTGCCACATAGCCACTTAACTCCTTCTTCTTGTAGTAAATGACAAAAGAGATTTAGTTTCCAGAGAGAGTAAACAAGGGTTTTTGAACTTGAGATGCAGGGACAGTCAAGGTATTGGAGATCACTGTGCTAAAAATGGGTTTCCCTGGTGGCTCAGACGGTAAAGTGTCTGTCTGCAATGCAGGAGACACAGGTTCGATTCCTGGGTTGGGAAGATCCCCTGGAGAAGGAAATGGCAGGGATTCAAGGAATATTGATGGATTAAATATTTGGACTCCAGCCTCTTCCCACACTCGGCTTCCAGAACGCAGCTGTCAGATATATATTCTACAAGAAGAAGATGGAAGAGTCTTCTCTGGACATCTGACCAGTCTAACAGGAAAGACCCACATGGAGGGTCCCCTGGGAAACAATCTAGTCATCTGACCATGAGTGCCAAGTTGTATCAGCTCAAAAGAGAGAGCTCAAGAAAATGAGATCAATAATTACTAACATGTTTGAATGTATTGAGAAACTTTTACACAACTGGGGCAGAATTTGAATTTGATTAGGGATAAGGACATTAAAGGGGCTTCCCTGGTGGCTCAGTGGTAAAGAATCCACCTGCCAATGCAGGAGACCTGGCTTTGATCCCTGGGTCGGGAAGATCCCCTGGGGAAGGGCATAGCGACCCACTCCAGTATTCTTGCCTGGAGAATCCCATGGACAGAGGAGCCTGGTGGGCTATAGTCCGTGGGTTTGCAAAAAGAGTCAGACACAACTGAGCAACTAAACAACAAGAAAGGACATTAAAACCCAAGCAAGTGAAAAAATAAGCCAATTACTCACTCTCTGTGGCAAAAATGTGCAGGAAAGAAAAAGTACTTTTAATGTCCTACACATCTTAGCTACCTACATCACATCTTACATCTTAGCTACCTATCTACCTACATAAGATGTCCCACACACCTTAGCTGCTGCTGCTGCTGCTGCTGCTGCTGCTGCTAAGTCGCTTCAGTCGTGTCCGACTGCTACTCTACATCAAACCCGCTTTCCCTGCATTGGAAGGTGGATTCTCAACCACTAGACTACCAGGGAGGTCCCCTGACACCTTGATCTTGGACTTCTAGCCTCCAAAACTGTGAGACAACACAGCTCTGCTGTCTAAGCCATCCACTCTGTGGTACTTTGTTATGGCAGTCCTGGGAACTAAGGTGCATGAGATGTTGCAGCTCAACTCCGTGGACTTTGTGAAGGAAGGGACTGTGTCTCTGAATGTTCCTCTGAAGGGAGGGGAAAAGGAAGGGAGGGAAGGAAGAAGGAGAGATGGGCCAAAATGTGCCTTCATCAACCTTAACTCCAGTTGGAAAATCTCCTTTTGAACGAGAGAGGTTATAGTTTTGTCTCTAATTCTTTTATAACCAGAGCATACATATGTATAATATTTGTAGTTGAAAAATAAACAAATACAAATGTACACACACGCAAAAGAAAAATGGAAAAGAAAATGTTTCTCAAGTCCTCAAAATCTCCAAATAGCAGAATAACTAATTGCTCACGTTGAGATGAATAAAGATATTGAGACCAATAAAGGATTAATAGATTGCATTTTAATTTGTTCGTTTTTCCTAACAAAGTAAGATGGCTGCATTGGGGCAGACTGGTCTCTGCCTCAGTTCTCCCTTGAAACTCACAGAGCCAGGGAGCCATGGACCTAGGGCAGTCCTTCCTGAACGAACTTGGGAACACTCAAAAAACTTTCCAAAGATTGGCCCTTGATAGATGTAGGTTAGCAGCATCAACTACCACTTCCACCCAGTTGTCCAGCTCCAGTACATGACATGCAAGCCACTCGTAGCCTCTCTGTGGTTTACAAGTTTAATAATTATTAACTAAAATCGACTGAAATGAAAAGAGTCCCATTTTCCCTGTTACAGTTCTCCAGCTGGTTTTGGTCTGCCAGGGACACGGGGGGCGTGCGCGCATGCACGCTTGCACACACACACACACACACACACACACTCACACACACACACATACACTCGATCAGTAACCCTGGGGGAGAACAGAGGCAGCTGCAGAAGCCCAAAACCTCCCTAGTCCTAATTAAACCCTCCAAGTTTCCAGGCAACACAGCCAAGGAAAAAATCATTTCCAAGCTGAAGACCACCCCCTCCCACAGCCCCCACCCCAGCCAAGGAAACGGTCGTTTGGTTTAATCAGCCCACGTGCACATTCTCTCTCCCCAGGTTGCCAAGACGGGGGCCTGTACCTAGCAGAGGTATTTGTGTAATCAAAGCTTCTGGAACTTTCCCTGCCAAGGCTACCAATGTGAATAGACTCCTGAGGTAAAAATGTTCCCCCTGCTGGGGACGGCGCCCTTGAAGTCGACATCAAAATCAAGCCAGGGTCACAGCTGTTGCGGCACCCCACAGCGGAAAACTTGCAAGAAATCCTAGCCTGCACTACTGCTTTGCCTTGGGTCTAGAGGAAACAGGCCCCAGTTGAAGGGGAGGGCGGGGAGGGAGGAGAGGGAGAGGAGAAAGAGAATATGCTTTCAGAAAGTCAACCCCTCTAACTAGTACCCAGGGGTGGAAAGACAAAGCTGGTCACCAAGGCAACGCCACCCCAGCACCCTGGCCCACTCCTCCCCTGTGAGTGGGGGTCCCGCAGGTTGGCCGAGAGCCACTAGGTGTCAGCAGATTAACTCTTCAAATGCCAGAGTGAGCTCAGAGAAGTCAGGAGTTGGGTGGAAAACTTTGCATCAGGACACTTCTCAGAGGAAAAGAAAAACAAATGGCTGTTTCTGTCCTTAAAGATCCTTGGCTTGCAGTGTCAATACTGGAGGAAATCCTATGAGGGCAAGGCTACTTCCTGGTCACTCATTCACGTGGTGGCTTGAAACAGGGTAAGACGCAATTGTGTGTGCTCCAGGTCTTATGTCAGTGACACTTGGTTCGAGGGACTAAAAAATCCTTTGAGAAACTTATGCTCACTTTTGATCCACTTCAATAAGTACTAGCTGCATTAAGAGTGCATAGTGTTTTCCAGGGACAGTGCTAATGGACGGGGCCCCTGTCCTAGAAAAGCTATGACAAACCTAGACAACATACTAAAAAGCAGAGACATCACCTTACTGGCAATGGTCCATATAGTCAAAGCTATGGTTTTCCAGTAGTCATGTACAGATGTGAGAGCTGGACCATAAAGAACATTGAGCACTGAAGAACTGATGCTTTTGAATTGTGGTGTTGGAGAAGACTCTTGAGAGTCCCTTGGACAGCAAGGAGATCAAACCAGTCAATCCTAAAGGAAGTGAACCCTGAATAGTCATCGCAAGGACTGATGTTGAAGCTGAAGCTCCAATATTTTGGCCATCTGATGCAAAGAAGACTCATTGGAAAACACCCTGATGCTGGGAAAGATTGAGGGCAAGAAGAGAAGTGGGTGGCAGAGAACGAGATGGTTGGATGGCATCATCAACTCAATGGACATGGGTTTGAGCAAACTCTGGGAGATAGTGAAGGACGGGGATGTCTGGTGTGCTGCAGTCCATGGGGTCACAGAGAGTCAGATGACTGAGCGACTGAACAACAACAGTTGACATACACTGTAAGTTTCAGGTGTACAACCTAGTGATTCACAATTTTAAAGGTTATTTTAAGATTATACCCCATTTATAGTTATTATAAAAACTGGCTATGCTCCCTGTGTTTGTAGCTTGTTTTATACCTAATAGTTTGTACTTCTTAGTCCTCTACCCCAAATGGCCCCTTCCCCCTTCTCTCTCCCTACTGGTAACCACTAGTTGTTCTCTCTTTCTAAAGAAAGAGTCTGTTTCTTTCTTTCTTTTTTTTTTTTTTTATATCATAGATAGTATTCCTGTAGTTAACCACCTTCGAGGAATAAAGGAAAGGAAACTCAAATTTGCTATGAATAAAGGGAAAGACAAGAAAGTTAAGGAAAATAGGCTCAGGAAGATCATTTTACACCAAGCTCCTTTATTCTGAGAAGCCTTATGTTTTTAGGGTGAGCAAGGCCTAAAATTGAAGGCAGAAGGAGAAGGAAGTGGCAGAGGATAAGATGGTTGGATGGTATCACCAACTCAATGGACATGAATTTGAGCAAACTCCTGGAGATTGTGAAGGACAGGGAAGCCTGGTATGCTGCAGTCTACGAGGTCGCAAAGAATCGGACATGACTTAGTGACTGAACAACAGGCCTAAAATATTGGAGCCACTGGAAAGAAACTTTGCCAGCAGGGGCTAAAAGTGCTTGCAGTTTAGATGACAAGGGAAAAAAATCATTCCCCTGGGTATTCTAGCCTCTGCAAAACATCCCCCCATTCTGCCTATTAAACTTCTGCCACAAATATAAAAATACTGTGGTGTTGATTGGAATAGTGGGCCGAAAAGGTGAAATTGATTTACTTTAGAAAAGGGAGAAAGAGCTACCAGCCTCAGGAGGAATAAATTCAGAAAGGCAGGAAGGGAGCTGGGGGAGAGAAGACAAGTGCTCTTGTCGCTGGGTTTAAGAGAGTTTGGAGGGAAGCTGGGAGAAGGAGGAAAAGAATTAGGAGAAGGGAGCTATAAATGTGTGATATATACGACCAGAGAGAGATGGGAAAGGCCATTTTAAGATGTTTTGCTGTACATTTGGGAATCTCTTTGATATGTTTCAACAGAGCTCAGTAAAGATTACAATTGCCTGGCGATTATTTTTTTTCTTGGGCTGGAAAGCCCCCACTGACATAGCAAGCAACTTCGGTGGCAACACCCCCTTCCCGTCCTGCCTGTCTAGGTAGTAGGACAGTGTCCAGATTGTAAATTTTTTCAGGAAAAGCCATTTTGGGATCTCCAGTAGGTTCTACAAAACAGAAGTATTTATTATGCTAATCCTAATACGCAGTTTCTCATTCTTGAATGGGCAGCCTCAGAGTTTAAATTCTGCTCTCTCAATTTCACAGAAAGCACAGGAAGCAACACAGTAAGACATCTCTCTGATCATCAAGTGCTTTTGGACGATGATGGCATGTGGTTTTCTTGAATCATCTCTGTCCTTTTACTGAGTATATGGCGGGACTGATAGGTGTTAGATGGAATAAGGGCTCAAAGTGGCCCACTAGCCTCGATCCTTATTTGGGTCAAGAGCTATCATATCTTTGAGAACTTTATTTGAGTCAGTGCTGAGGTCCTGATTTTTTTTTCCTCTGCCAGATTTCCTGTATCTTTACCCACTTCTTTACCACCCAACCACATCTGGTCTGCTTAGCAAATTCCTACTCTAAAGGAAAGCCTTTTGAAATGTCCTCAGCTCTGTGAAACCCACCCTGACCGCTCACCACAACCTCTGTACGTAAGTCACCTCCTCGTATTGCAATATTCCTTTCATATCTACCTTCCTAGTCATAGTGAAGACACAAATGATCTCTCAAATGATCTCTGCATCTTCAGTGCACACAGCTGATGCTCAGTAAACCACTGAACCACCACCTGTCATGTATCCTGTCATTCTGGTCTGAGAAAGTCCAGCTTTTGAAAAGCCATCATTTTCCAAGCACTTCACCTAGAACTCAAATGGCAGCAGGTACTATGGAATTTGACCAACTACTCATCGCTCTATTGTAATGCATATTTCTCAATCTTCAAGTTGGTGATCTCAGAACAAAGGTCACTCAGATTTACAGGAAGTAGAGGAAAATGCCCCAGTAGACAGATTTCTGATCATCAAGGGTGTAAGAATATCATTCTCAAAGCCTTTAGCAATAGAAGTTTCTTTCCCTACACTTCTGTCTCTGACATGAAACTCTTACTCTTTTAAAAAAATGTTTATCTTTTAAATATGAAAGAACTCCATATCCATTAAAGAAAAATTGAAAAGTAGAGAAAAGCAGAAAACAACAAAACAGTTTTCAGAGTTTCACTATGTCTGTAACGTTTTGGGTATGAATTACTCTCTTATTTATGGACTTAAATAAAAACCAGTCAACAGCACATGCTGTCAGCTAAAATCAGAGCCAGATTCCACAGAAAATATATAGGTGGATTTCATAGTTGGTTCCTGTGCACACAGGTAGGAAGCATCTGCCTACAGGCAATTCTGGCAGATCTGGGGAGGGGGAGATGCATTAACAGAAAGGGCGAATTAGCACCGCTGGGTGCCTTTGCTTGATCTTATGGAGCTTTCTCTGTTGCCAATCACTGTTCTGTTCTCTTCAAATCCCCTGGAGCCATGACAAGCCTCAGGCTTCTGGTTCCCATTCATGCAATTACTGATCAACCCTCTCAGGATGTAGTGATGGACAGGAACTTCTTCCTAAAAAATCTGAGGGCCTCTCCAGCAGTCTCATGACCTTCACCACTGGTTTCCTTGACTGAACTGGCCTTGAGCTGTCATATTTGAACTTTAGTTGACAGTATGACACTCTTCCTTGGGCCCTTAGTGGCAACCCTAGCATCATCACTTGTTACTTACTGTAATGAGACAAACAACTTCTCAGAATGGAAAGATCATGGCAGAAACATGATGGCTTGCTGAAGTTAATAAGCAGATATATGCAGCTTTCAGGCTGATTAGAGGGGACCATCAGGATGTCCTCATCTGTGTGGAATGACCAGGCCCGAGAAAAAGCATACACTGACTTCTCAACAACTGGAATGGATCTTTACATGTGTATATATATTTGTTTTACTTAAGGTAGAAATTATTTCTGGGTCCAGAGCAATGAATCACTGCTGTAACTAAACAAGGCTTACTTGGACTCTAGGAGGCCCTGTGCTAATCGCTCAAGGTGTAAAGACACATGTGACAGTCCAGTTAGGGAGAGACCCATGCACCTGTGCGGACGGAAAGGATTTTAATATTCATGGAACGCTCCCTCTGTGCTGGGTGATGTGCTAGGTGTTTTGTAAAATTAACACGTTTAATCTCAACAAAGTGTCAGTTAGAGAATATTTCTTTTCATTTTGTAGAATAAGAAACTGAGGCTCAGAAAGTTATTTACTTCCCTAACTCCCACAGCTGGATTTTTAACAAAAACTCAAAACTCACATCACAGTCAGTTTTCTGGAGCAGCATTTCAGTGTGGATGGGCAGGGTTTGGGAGTTTGACCTCCTTGTTGTCTGCCTTGCTTTGCTTACTGCGTCAGCCAGGGTCCGACAGCCATACCACCCCCGTCTTCATCCTCCTTTCCTGATGATGCGAAGGAAGAAATGGTGGCATGAATGGGATGTGTACACTTAGAGAGTCTTGTGTTCCTACTAGTGATGTGACTTCAAGTTCACGTCTTGATATTTCTGAGCTCTGGTTCCTCCTCCGTACACTGGCGCAATGTCTGCCGTATAGGGTTAAGATTACGCATCTTGAGTTATAAGTGGCTCATACTGCACATGGAGCATTTCAACACTCAATAAACGTTAGCTCCTGTGCCTTCACTGCTTCACCAGCATAGACCTATATGGTCAGCACTGTGCCATGTCCTAAAATACTCTATTTTTTCTATGTTAATCTTTGTCCCCTGAAAACCATTCCCTTCCCTATCTGGCTGTAAATTCTTTGAGGGGAAAAAAAAACATGTTACATATTAACATCTTTCGTAGTGTGTGACCCATAGCAAACATGAAAAATCAAATACTTAAGCCCAAATATTTGATTGATTGATTGATTGATTTGTTGACACCGCGTTCTGACTGCTAGGTGATGGGCTAACACGAGAGAACTGGAGCCAGCCAGTTTATCCAATGACTGGCTGTGAAAGTCCTGTTAAATTTTTAGGAAATTTGTGATCCAGTCATTAAATGATGGGTGGCTTAAAATTTGCTGTAGTAGGAGCATTTATACCACAGAAACTGCCAAACCCTACAAAGAAGGGATTCACTTCACTCCCACACCCAAACACACATACAGAGCCAGCATGTACCAGGTCTCCTGATAGTGTAATTTCTCATGCTTCATCATTTTAAAGAAACTCCCAGATGATGCTTAGCTTGATTTTATGAAAGCAGAAACTTGTAGAGTGTTTGAAGACTCCTTATACTAATAAGATTTCCAATTTTAAAATTGGAAATTTAAAGATCTCACTTACTTCAATCTGCCTCCAGTGTAGAAGAATCTTCTTTAAACAATCTTGATGGATGCCACGGGTATGGCAGTCTGTCTCATGGATAGCTCCAAAAATTCTGCTTCATGATGGTCTGGTCCGATCTTTCCTGTAACTTGCACTCATTGTTCTTGGATTTGCCGGTATTTTGTAGAAATAGATGGGGAAACAGTGGAAACAGTGTCAGACTTTATTTTTGGGGGCTCCAAAATCACTGAAGATGGTTACTGCAGCCATGAAATTAAAAGACGCTTACTCTTTGGAAGGAAAGTTATGACCAACCTAGATAGCATATTCAAAAGCAAAGACATTACTTTGCCAACAAAGGTTCGTCTAGTGAAGGCTATGGTTTTTCCAGTGGTCATGTATGGATGTGAGAGTTGGACTGTGAAGAAGGCTAGTGCCGAAGAATTGATGCTTTTGAACTGTGGTGTTGGAGAAGACTCTTGAGAGTCCCTTGGACTGCATGGAGATCCAACCAGTCCATTCTGAAGGAGATCAGCCCTAGGATTTCTTTGGAGGGAATGATGCTAAAGCTGAAACTCCAGTACTTTGTCCACCTCATGAGAAGAGTTGACTCATTGGAAAAGACTCTGATGCTAGGAGGGATTGAGAAGGGGACGACAGATAATGAGATGGTTGGATGGCATCACTGACTCAATGGACGTGAGTCTGAGTGAACTCCAAGAGTTGGTGATGGACAGGGAGGCCTGGCGTGCTGTGATTCATGGGGTCGCAAAGAGTCAGACACGACTGAGCGACTGAACTGAACTGTAGCAAAGTATAATGTCTTTACTCTCCAAGCGATAGAGTTGAGCACAGCTATCATGTCATAGCTGTCATGACTTCTTTTGTCAGCCTATGTGGCCTTCGTTTTCTCATCATTAAGACCCCTTCCTTAGTAAAGAACCCGACTGCCAGGGCAGGAAACGAAAGAGACATGGGTTCTGTCCCTGGGTCAAGAAGATCCCCTGGAGTAGGAAATGTCAACCCACTCCTGTATTGCCTGGAAAATTCCGTAGATAGAGGACACTGGTGGGCTACATGTAGTCCACGGGGCCACAAAGAGTCGGACATGACTGAGCAACTGAGCAGCAGTGGCAGCGTTGTAGTTATCCAAAACTGAACAAAATACTCTAGATTTGGCCAGTTTAGTACCAAAAAGCGAGACTACTGCTTTATATGATATTTTTCCACAAGTATATTTCATATTTAGTTAAAAAAAAGAATTCTTTTTCATGTGTATTATTTTCAAGTCAGGCTACATGTCCCACTCTTTGTGACCCCATGGACTATATGTAGCCCGCCAGGCTCCTCTGTCCATGGAATTGTCCAGGCAAGAATCCTGCAGTGGGTTACCATTCCTTCTCCAGGGGATCTTCCCAACCCAGGGATCAAACCCGGATCTCCTGGATTGCAGGCAGATTCTTTATCGTCTGAGGCACTAGGGATCTACATAATTCATTTCATGAACTTAGCACTTTACATTATACTTATATGTAATGATACTTATATGTAATGTTCTCATTACTGATGCATTTTTATTGAGTACTGATTTTGGTAGCCATCATATTCATCCAAATAATTTTTAAGTTTTGTGACCTCCCCTATAGACCTTTCCATAGATAAATTTTCAAGATTAACGCAAATATTCAGCCCATTGTGATTTATCCCATGACTATTATCCAACACAACTTTCTGAAATTTGTCTTCAAGGATATCATGAGAAGTTTTGTCCATTAGTTTGTTGAAATCAGGCATGTTTATATAATTCCCTAGATTTGTCAGTGTAACAATTTCATCCAAAACAGTAATGACATTGATATGGTATGCCTTGTTTTTAGTGAACTCAACCAGTTTCTTGTATTCATTTATTTGTTTTCTAGTTTGCTTGTAAGTGCTATATTTAATAATTGATTCTAGAATTTCATACTGAGAAAAACTTACCAGTCAGTAGTTTCTGATAGCCACCTTTTCCTGTTTGTTGTAATTCAGAATGACATTTTCTTAATACTTGATCTGTCCTTTAGTGCACTTCTATCCAATAGAAACATGAGAAAACCATAAAAATGAACTGTTGACATAATTTTAAAATTTATAATAGCCACATTAAATAGCTAAAAAGAAACAGGCAAATTTTTTAAAAAAATTCTTTATTTACTTTATATTTTGGCCGTGCTGAGTATTTGTTGCTGTGTGCAGGCTTTCTTTAGTTAAGTGCACAGATTTTTCATTGTGGCAGCTTCTCTTGTTTCAGAGCATGGGCTCTAGAGTGCACAGGCTTCAGCAGTTGTGGCCCACGGGCTTAGTTGCATGTGGGATCTTCCTGGACCAAGATTTGAACCTGTGTCTCCTGCACTGGCATGCAGATTCTTTGCCAATGGACTACCAGGGAAGTCTGATAAACAAGTAAAATTAATTTTAACTCTGAATGGTTATCATTTCAGTATATAACCTATATAAAATTATTGGGATAGTTTACCTTTTTCATACTAAGTCTTCCAAATCTAGAGTGTGTTTTATACTTATAATAAATCTTAATACATATATGCCAGCCACATTTCAAGGGCTCAAAAGGCTCATGTAGCCAGCAGTATCATATTGAGTCATGCAAGGATAGAGTTCTACTTATTGCAAGTGACTGGACATTATTGTTGCTATTATTGTTCTTGTGGTGTACTCTATTATCTTGTATTTCATTCCTGTTTTCATACTTATTCTTTCCTTTTCAACATGAAGGGCTCACGCAGAGTCAGGAAGGCAAGAGCTAAAGAGAGGTGGAACAGCCTCACTTTCTCTTTGTCTGTTAATGTTAATGAGGGTACCTTTTACAGTGAAACATGATAAAGAAAACTCGTTAAGGGCAACAACATCCCCTAGCCCACAGCTCTCCCTAGGACCACAAAATGGGTATGTTACAAAGGCCTGGGAGCTAATTGTCTCCAGATGTTTGTAAAGCAAGCAAGACCAAAAGGTGGAAACTGAAATTTCTAAACACTTAATAAGGAGCTGATGGAACCAAGGCCCCAGGGTTGGCTCAGCAATAAGTGAAACACAGAGACCCTATTTGTTCAGAGGGACTTCAAAGTCCCCTATAAAATCCCAGGAAAGGTGAGAGGCAAAGACACTGCAGAGGACTCTGCAGCATTCCTGCAAACTCAAACTGAAGACTGACTTGAGATGCTTCCCCTGGTGCTTAAGAGAAGACTTGGGGGCAGATCTGGAGAGCAGATGTTTCACTTTTGTTGATGCCCATTCTTACACATAGTACGTTTATGGAGGATATAGGCCTTTCTCTAATGAGGACAAAGAGGACAAAGCAATTAAACATTCAGTTTAAAAAAAAAAAAGGGGGCAAATGCCTTATCCGTACTACATACTACTCTAGACCCAAACCATAAAGTTGCTGATGAGATATCAGATCAGATCAGATCAGATCAGTCGCTCAGTCGTGTCCGACTCTTTGCGACCCCATGAATCGCAGCACGCCAGGCCTGCCTGTCCATCACCAACTCCTGGAGTTCACTCAGACTCACGTCCATTGAGTCAGTGATGCCATCCAGCCATGTCATCCTCTCTCGTCCCCTTCTCCTCCTGCCCCTAATCCCTCCCAGCATCAGAGTCTTTTCCAATGAGTCAACTCTTCACTTGAGGTGGCCAAAGTGCTGGAGTTTCAGCTTTAGCATCAGTCCTTCCAATGAACACCC
>NW_011494529.1:2238574-2319929 GCF_000754665.1 Bison bison bison
AAGTACTGGAGTTGCAGCTTTAGCATCATTCCTTCCAAAGAAATCCTAGGGCTGATCTCCTTCAGAATGGACTGGTTGGATCTCCTTGCAGTCCAAGGGACTCTCAAGAGTCTTTTCCAACACCACAGTTCAAAAGCATCAATTCTTCAGCGCTCAGCCTTCTTCACAGTCCAACTCTCACATCCATACATGACCGCAGGAAAAACCGTAGCTTCGACTAGACAAACCTTTGTTGGCAAAGTAATGTCTCTGCTTTTGAATATGCTATCTAGGTTGAGACATAGCAGATCCAAATAAACTTGGCCTTACTTATCTTTGTTTTTTTTTTCCTTCCCTCTCTTTAACAGTGGGACAAAGAACAAGAAGGTTTGTCTAAGATCATACTTATGAATGCTGATGGTGAAGCTAAAGTTCCAATACTTTGACCACCTGATGTGAAGAGCTGACTCACTGGAAAAGATCCTGATGCTGGGAAACATTGAGGGCATGAGGGCCAGGGGGAGACAGAGGATGAGATAGTTGGATGGCATGATCAACTCAGTGGACATGAGTCTGGGCAAACTCTGGGAGATAGTGAAGGACAGGGAAGCCTGGTATGCTGCAATCCATGGGGTCACAAGGGGTTGGACATGAGTGAGCGACTGAACAACAACAACAAATAATTACGGGGGAGGAAAGAAGATCAAATAATCAAGTGTGGTATCATTTGAAAGTCTGATAAGTTATCTCTTTGGTCACCAGTTACCTGGAAGGAGAAAGTTTTCTAGGATCCAATTCCATAGCTGTTTTTTTTGTTTTATTTTGTTTGTTTTTTTCATTGTTAATCACTGCGACCTGTCAGGTACGCACTGTTTGCCTTTCATATCTTTCTCTGGGATTCAAAGAAAGAAGGAAATAATACCAGCTAAAAAGCAAGACGTGAAAAGTGATCACATGCGCCCCAGGGACTTCCTTGGTGGCCCAGGGGCTAAGATCCCAAGCTACCCAATGCAGGGGGCCTGGGTTCATTCCCTGGTTGGGGTACTAGACCCCACATGCTGCAAACCGAAAGATCTCGCATGCTACAATGAAGTTAGAAGAGTCTCCATGCCAACTAAGACCTGGTGCAACCAAATAATTAAAATATTTTTTAAAAAATTGACCCCACTCAGTTCAGTCACTCAGTAGTGTCTGACTCTTTGTGACCCCATGGACTGCAGCACACCAGGCTTCCCTGTCCATCACCAACTCATGCCCAACTCACGTCCATTGACATGGTGATGCCATCCAACCATCTCATCTCTGTCATCCGTATCTCCTCCTGCCTTCAATATTTACCTGCATCAGTGACCCCACTACCTAGGCAAAATAACTGCCATGGAGGATGGAAGAGAAATAAAACTCATTAAAATTTATTAAAACTCAGAGTTTTTTCAGTTTTTAGTTTTAAGAGAGAAAAACAGGCAGTTCTGGTGTTAGAGAGTTCTGGTGTTGCCTCTGATCTGAGTCAAAATCCCATATCTCCTTGGAGAATCCGAACAAAATGGTTTCCCCCTCACCATTTTTTCCCCGGTTTTATTAAGATACAATTGACATACAGCACAGTATAAGTTTAAGGTGAACAGCATGATCATTTGACTTACATACATCATGAAATAATTACCATAGTATATTCAGTGAACCCTTTTTTTTTAAAAAAAAAAAATAGAATTATGTCCATTGCATTCACAATATATTGGTAAGTCAAATGTATAGTCTCTGAACTGAGGCCTAGGTTGGATTCCCAGCTCAGCCAGCCACTCACTCAATGTGTAACATCTTAACCCCTCTTGAGTTTCAGTTTCCTTATCTATAAACAGAGCACTGGGGAATGGGGGAATAGGGAGTGGAGAGAACTTCCTTCCTAGGATTATTCTGAGGATTAGCAAAGGCAGTGAATGCAAAGCACTGACTTTTCATAGCCCAGTCCTGGCACAGGGTAAGAGATAACTAATGACACCCAAGGTGACAGCCACTGACTATTCACCACCCCATCTTCCATTCACTACTTCTCCTGTACAAAGATGTCTTTTTGGTATTCACAGCCTTCAGTAGATTGCATTATTGGCAGGCAGATTCTTTTCCTTCCTTCACACAAAGGGCAGTTCATCAGGATTGTTCCCTGTGCTAATTTTCTTCATTAAGAAAAAGAACAGTCTTAGCTGGGTGCCATACTTGGTGAATTCCTTCAGTCTGAGCATTTGCTGGAAGCATGGCTCTCTGAAACGGCTTTCTGAGCTGGATCCTCGGCTAAAGAGCTACATGTCACCCTGTGGCCATGCTGCCCTCACTTCCCCTTCCTAGGACTTTTGTGCATATGACCAGTCCTCACAATAACACATTTCATAAAGTCATTTGACAAGAAAAAGATAAATGTAAACATAACACAGAGAAACACTGGGAGGAGAAACATCTGGATGTCCACTGCTTGCTTCCTGTTGAGAGAGTTTGGGAACTTGGGGATTTTAACAGTTGGACAGGGCTAATTTTGGAAACAACTTCACATTTGTACAAAAAGGAAAAGCACATATTTATTACACTTCACTCATCCAGTGAGGGAAGTTGGTGGTCATCTTCCCAGGCCTCTCTGAGAACAAAAGGGATTGAATTGGAAACCCAGAGAGGTTTTCTCTTCCCTTTCCATCCTCTCACTTCCAGGGCACACCTTCTCCTTGCATGACTCCGAGTTCCTTGCTTTCTAACTTTCTTTCTTACATTCAGTTTCTTCGAAGGTTCTGGAAGTCCTGACTTGATTCTGGCTTTACCACTGATGGATCTCTTACTCGGTCTAAGCCTCAGTTTCCTCTTTTGAAAATAAAATTACTCATAGTAGTAATAGTAATAGCAGTCATAGCAATAATAAGTACTAACCCTCCAATTTCATAAGATTGTGTAGATCAAGTCTCTTCCTCCTCCTCCCAGTTCCCAGAATACTTGATGTTCTTTCTTGCTTCTATATCTTTTAATATGAGGTTTCTCTTTTTCCCTCCCTAGAAAACTATGACTCACTCTTTCAGACCTAGCCGAATATTACTGATGCAGTGAGAGATTCTTTGTCTCTCTCTCACAGGTATTAAAAATAATAGTTCAGGGGACATTTAGTAACAGGGAAAATTTTGAAATACATCTTTAAGTAAGAAAAAGCAAGTTATAGAATATATGATCCAAATTATGTATTGTATTGAGTTAGCTAAAAAGGTCATTTGGGTTTTTCCATAACATCTTACAGAAAAACTAGAACATTCTTTTTGGTCATCCCAATATTATATATATATTTAAATTTATTTAACAAGATGGTAAATGGGGCTTCTCTTGTTGTGGACTTTGGGCTACAGCTACAAAACTGAAAGAACCTTCATATTGTAAAGAGGAGATGCTAGGGACATACTCAGATGTTATTAAAAAATTGACTAGATAGCCTTGCAACACCCACACACACACACACAGAGACACTCACACATACACACTTGAAAGTGTTAGTTGCTCAGTTATGTCTAGCTCTTTGCAACCCCATGGATCATAGCCTGCCAGGCTCCTCTGTCCATGGAATTTCCCAGGCAAGAATATTAGAGTGGGTTGCCATTTCCTTCTCCAGGGGTTCTTCCCGACCCAGAGATCAAACCTGGGTTTCCTACATTTCAGGCAGATTTCTTTACCGTCTGAACTACAAGAGAAGCCCTCCACTACCTACATAAGAAACGATAAGAAACTCAAATTCAATTTGCTTAAGTATGAATTTCTTACTAATGAGTTGTTGGCTGAATAGAAAGTGTTGTGTCATCTCTTCATTCCCCATGAGTTGCTTACTTCTCAGGCCAAGTGGTTCCTGGAGAACCACTCCAGGAAACTGAGGCTGCCTGCAAGAAGGGGAGCCTGGCTTCTCCCTTTCTCAGGATGCTGACTGAGTTACAGACACTCTCAGGCCCACCAAGGTGCTGCCTCCCAAGCAGAAAAGAGTAAGAAAGCTCTTAGGAGGTTGACACATGATCCCTTCCCTAGAGGTGGTAGGGGGCACATGTGAACCCAGCGAGCCCTGTCTGGGCACCCTGAAGGTGGGAGTCAGAGGAGCAGCAGGCCACAGCAGGGTAAGGAGAAAAAGCAGCAGAGGATCAATGATGCCAATGATGCCAAGGACCAATGATGCTATTTAGGATGGAAGGGAGACCTCAGTTTTCCACAGGCCAAAAAGACATTTTGAAGGTAACTGGACCTAAAGCTCCTTGAAGGTCACCCTAGCAGAAAATGGCAGTAGAGTGACTGCAAAAGCTGAGAGTGGAGGAAGGCAGGACATCAGCTGTGTTGTGTGTCACACAAATATCAGGGGCTGCGCAGTATGTAGTTGTCCGGGTGCCTCCTAGTAATCCACACAACCAGTCAAAGACCAGGGTGTGGAAGCCTCCAGAGACAAGCAGGAGGAGCCTGGGAGATGTGAAACAGCAGCCGCAGCACTAAGGAAGGATGTTTCTCTCTTCCTCTTCCCTTCTCTTTACCCCAAATCTGGAGATCTAGTAGAAGCAAGAAGAACACACCCAGGCGTTACACTTCTCACTCCCCACTGAAGATTCCTGCCAGTGACTCAGAACTGTATCGAGATTTGCAAATCCAGGGATGTTGGGAAGAGCAGAAATTTTAAATTGGGAGTGAAATAGAAACTTTGCCTTAGGCTAAATGAAATGATGTAATAACTGAAAGTGACTTTTTTTTTCCTAGATCCATGTTGCTCTCAAGAGCCCATTCCTGTTGATAGATGAAAAAAACTTCAGACTTGCTAATGAAAGATAGGGCTTCCAAGGTGGCCTTAGTGGTAAAGAACCTGTCAGCCAATGCAGGAGACGTAAGAGACACAGGTTCTAGGTTGGGAAGATCCCCTGAAGGAGGGCATGGCAACCCATTCCAGTTTTCTTGCCTGGAGAATCCCATGGACAGAGGAGCCTGGCGGGCTACAGTCCATGGGGTCGCAGAGTTGGACAAGACTGAAGAAACTTAGCACACAAGCAATGAAAGCTAATGCAGTCTTTGCTCACTTATCCAGAGAGCAGTCCATACAGAATTGTCCTGGGTTCTTGGTATAACTTAAAGGGAAATGTTCACAATGTCCAGAGCTCTTCATGTCCTTCAGATGAAGTGGGAGGATGTCCTCAAATTCCAAGCAGCAGGAACCCACTTAGGTGGCACCAACTGTGACTCCCAAATGGAATAGTATATCTACTAGAGGAAACGGGATGACGTCTACATTCTAGATCTGAAGGGGGCCTGGGAGGAGCTTCTGCAGATGGCTTGTGCCATTGTTACCATTTAAAAACCAGCTGATCAGTGTCACATCCTTCAGGAACACAGGCCAGAGGGCTGTGCTGAAGTTTGCTGCTGCCACTGCAGCCTCTCCTCCTGCTGCCCACTTCACTCCCAGAACCTTCACTAATCAGACCCAGGCAGCCTTCTGGGGCCGTGTCTTCTGGTGGTCACTGATCCCAGGGCTGACAAGCAGCCTCCCATGAAGGTGTTGTGCGTTAATCCACGGACCACTGCGCCCTGTATACAGACTCTCCATCTGTGCCCTGTGATCACTGACATCCTTAAAGCAAGAAGGAAGCTTACTCAGTGGGTCTGAGGAGATTGATGCTGGCCCAGAAAGTTCTGCATGCACGTGGTACCACCATCCTGGGTGCACACCTATGGGAGGTCACGCCTCATCTCTGCTTCTATAGGAGGCTGGAGAGATGGAAAAGAATGAGTAGTACATGCTGAGAAGGCCACAGGGAAGAACATCAGGGTGCACGGACCACTCCAGCTCCCAAGTTCATGACTACTCCACCTGAGGTCACAGATGGGTCTGCAGGCACAGGCACCTCTGTGCCTGCCCAGCGGGTCCTGTAGAAGACGAGAGTCCTCAGCCACCACTGTGGACTGGTCTACTGGTCTACAGGTCCCAATGCTCAGGTGACTGAATGGGTAGGAACAACCACTTGGTGGTCCTAAGCTGCTCTTCCCTAGGCTCTTACACAGAAACCAGAGATAAGATTAGCAGTAAAGAGATTCTTAAAAAAAAAAAAAAAAAGATAAAAGGAATGTAATGCAGTCTCTAGGCTTGAAATTCTTCCAGGTAAATATTCTGTGGATTCTGCTAGTCGAATTTTTGGGACCACTTTTTCCTTCTCAAGGTATTTCCCCTTTACCTCCCTATTTCTGCGATGACATCTGGGTTTAGGCAGCAGTTTACACATCCTCTTCACAATGGGAAGGGACGTCTCTAATCTACGCACTGTGTCCTCATTTTACAGATAAGAAAGGGAAGGTGGAGTAGCCTGTTGAGGGCACCTAGCTGGTGGGGTGAACAGCTGCCTCCGTGGTGAGCAGAGGTTGACATATACAAGTGTAAGCGAATCTGGTGGATGGTTTGGGCAATTGACATGTCACAGCAGAAAAATGAAGAGCACGCTGGCTGGGTTTGGATGGCAGGGTGCCAGATCTTGGCACACTTATCAGGATACTCTCAGATTCACACAACACACACCAGCCTAACACACTGGGGTCATTTCTATCTTTCTGGAAAATAGACATGGTCCAGTAAAGGACATAGGACTTCACATGCTTCAATATAAAATTGGTACTATTTGTTCTGCTAGCGTATTCCTCATTCAACTATTAGTATCTATTTCATGTGTTTTACATATAAGGTAAAATTCTAGGTACTAAGGATAAAGAAAAACAACGCAGATGGTCCCTGTTCTTATTGAGCTTTTATTCTAAAAAGGAAGGGAGAGGTCCCATATGAGGGGCTTCTCTGCTGCCGCCACGATGCGCCATGTCACCTCCTACCTGCTGGCTGTCCTCGCTGGCAATTCCTCTCCCACCACTAAGGAAGGACATCAGGAAGATCCTTGATAGCATGGGCACTGATGGCTCAACAAGATCATCAGTGAGCTGAACGGAAAAAAATATTGAGGACATCATTTCCCAGGGCGTCAGCAAGCTGGCCAACGTGCCCACTGGCAGGGCTGTGGCTGTCTTCACTGCCCAGGATCTGCAGCTCCTGCTGCAGGTTTGGCCCCAGGGCAGAGCAGAGAAGGCAGAGTCAGAGCAGTCAGTTGACGATTTATTTGACTAGAGTCCTGTGTGTGTGCTCAGTCGATTCAGTCGTGTCCAACTCTGTGACCTTATGGACTGTAGCCTGCTAGGCTCCTCTGTCCATGGGGATTCTCTAGGCAAGAATACTGGAGTGGGTTGCCATGCCCTCCTCCGGGGGATCTTCCCAAGCCAGGGATGGAACCCAAGTCTCTTACATCTCCTGCACTGGCAGGCGGATTCTTTATCACTAGTGCCACCTGGGAAGCCCAACTAGAGTCCTGCTCCCCTGCAAATAAAACCCTTTTTCATGTAAAAAAAAAAAAAAAGGGGGGGTGTGTGTGGAGAGAATGAAAACTAATTGCGCAATGAATGCCCTATTGCATTTTTTGGTAAGTGCTCTGATAGAGAAATTTAGCACCCTATGAGACCATAAAATAGGACAGGTCTATTTGGTGAGTCAGAGAATCTTTTCTTTTCTTGAGGGAATGGCCTTTGAGCTAAGCTAGAAAAGATGAATGGAAGCTAGCCAAGGGGAAGGGTAGTGCTATAAGAATGTTCTAGATTACCTGAGCTAGTCCTATTGAGACAGGGCAGGGCTCGAGCACAGACTTAAAAAAAGAGCTGGGGTGACTGCACAGTGGTAAGATCAGTTGTATGAGATTATAGATTGAGTAGATATTAGATTCTGTCCATGGTCCACAAGGCAGTGCGTGCAGGAAGAATCAGACTGGGCGTTTCCTGGGAAGACACAGGAAAAGGAAGAACTAGCCCAAATAGAACTGTATCATTTCCACATTTCAATGTGATATGACAGACAATTCACCTAATAGTACTTAAAACTGAGGTGAGCAAACTTTTTCTGTTAAGGGCCAGCTAGTAAATAGGCTTAGAGGCCCAGCTGTCTCTGTGGCAACCTTTCAGCTCTGCAGGTATAGCACAAAAGTAGTCAGAGACAGTATGTGAATACAGGAGCACAGCTGTGTCCCAATAAAGCTTTATTTATTGCCTATGGGCTGCAGTTTGTTGATCCTCAGCATAAAATAACATATTTAAGGTTCACTTAGCAAGAGGTATATAGCGGTGAGTGGTTTTAGGGTTAGTTCAGCAACAGTTTGGAGAAGGCAAAGCTACCCATTCCAGTATTCTGGCCTGGAGAATTCCATGGACTGTATAGTCCATGGGGTCACAAAGAGTTGGACACAACTGAGCGACTTTCACTTCACAGCAACAGAACGAGGCAACCAACTGGAGAATCACATGCTTTTCTATGGTCTTCTGAGCATATAAAACCAGATCCTCCCTGAGTTTTTGCCTTTACTTTTAAAGGCAAGTTCATCAAATTAATAGTTGAGGGGACAGATCCTTGAAGAAATTCACTGAGAAGTTTCTTAAGGGGGACAACTCAGGGTTTGTTGTTTTTTTTTTTTTAGTTTATTTTTAACTGGAGTATAGGAGATCCAACCAGTTAATCCCAAAGGAAATCAACCCTGAATACTCATTGAAAGGACTGATGCTGAAGCTGAAGCTCCAATACTTTGGCCACCTGATATTAACAGCCGACTCATTGGAAAAGATCCTGATGCTGGAAAAGATTGAAGGTAAAGGAAGAGGGCATCAGAGGATGAGATTGTTAGATAGCATCATCAGCTCAATGGACATCAACTCGGGCCAACTCTGAGAGATAATGAGGGATAGGGAAGCCTGGTGTACTTCAGTCAATGGGGTTGCAAAGAGTAGGACATGACTTAGCGACTGAACAACAACATAATTGCTTTACAATACTGTGTTGGTTTCTGTCGTACAATAACGTGAATCAGTCACAAGTATACATATATCTCCTCCTGCTCGAGCATCTCTCCCCTGCCGCTCCCCACCCCTCTAGGTCATCATGTCACCTAGCGGAGCTCCCTGTGTTAAACAGCAATTTCCCACTAGCTATCTGGTTTACACGTGATAATTATATGTTTCAATACCACCCTCTCAATTCATCCCATTTGCTCCCGTCAGGGGTTTTGAGAGCTAAATGAGAAGGAGTGGTTCATAGTGGTTAGGCTAACCAAGGATAGAAACTAGTACTCTGGATAGAGTAGAGTAAACTGGCTAGTCTATCCAGGATTTGTCAGTATGAATGTTCTTTGGTTAGCAAAGGGTCTTCATTTCAGTCCTATGGGTACCTGATTCCTGGAGTCCTTCAAAGTTCACTGCCCTTCATCAGGTTCCATCAGATTCTACTGTTTAGAACCAGCTGTGATAAAAATACAAGTCAGTTCTGATTTCTCCTAGCAAGTGTTGCTTCTAGTGGAAGTTTTACCTTTTACAGCCCGTTCCCAGATAGCTGCTAAAATTCTAAGCATCACTTGTTTAAAGGTCAGTATCTCTTCAAGAGGAAGGGCACGGTCAGAGGAGCTCTTGCTCACAGCACTGCCTCTCATATCAGGGAAGAAATCACTCCCAGAAGCCTCCTGTCCACTCCTGCCATAGGTCCCGCATGCACCTCTAGACCTGTCACTGGCAAAGAGGACAGGTCACTACAACCCTTCCTGTGCTGCCTGCCTGACACCTGAACCAGGTATCCGGCTGGGCATCTGTTAGCAGGGAGGAAGGGCTTTGGTGGTTATTAGGAAGGCCACCAACCGTGTCTCTGGACAACCACGACAGACCTTCCTCCTCGTTAACTGAAAATGCAGAGACAATGGGAGACTGTTGATCCTGAAGAAGCTATCTGATAGAGAACCTCACACAATTCTGCAAGAAATCAGGGGGCTCTTTAGAGTGCAGTCCCTGATCATAGTCTGAGTTCTCTGAATGAGCATCAATAGTATTGGCTGCTAATGAGAATTATCATATCTTATCTATTTGGAGGTTTGGATTTTATCTTTCATTATAATACTTAAAGGGAATGTCCCTCCATCCAATTCCTCTTCCCAGGGCCACACAGAACCAATCTCAGGAAAAACCTCGAGGATAGCAAACTCCAGTTTATCTATAAAGCAAACATACTTATAGTTTAAATAATCAGCCATTGGTTATCGGACTTATTCTATTTATACTCTACTTTTATGAGAAACTGGCAAAGTATATATTCATACGCCAATGATAGGGATTTAGTAAGAAAAGCCATTTCCAGGGTATGTTATAATTAAAGTCATACTAATTCAGCCCAATCCTTAAACACCTACTCTGCCTCACTCTGCACTGTGAGATAATGACATAATTATAACCCTGAGGCATTGCAGGACATGAGAGAAAGAATGGACTCTTCAAGTTTTTATGTTAATTGTATGTTACTGTTGTCTAATTATTTGTCAGGGGAAGGCAATGAAGAGTGATGAGAAAAACACGGGTTTCTGAAGCTCCAGGCTTCGGATCCCAGAACTATCACTTAATAACTGCCTGCCTCAGTTTCCCCATCTCTGCAGGTGGGTTGTTGGTTTTTTTTTGTATCCTCAAGGTCAGTTTTAGATTAATCAGAGATTAATTAAAGGTTAATCATAGGCTTTTTTGTGTCTTTTAACTAATTTTTAAATTAAAGTTACAAATAGAAACTTGAGCTCTTCCTTAACATTTTAAGTTTGGCTTCAAATCTTTTTAATTCGTTTATAAGGCTAGTGAATTTGAACAATTACTTTTGAGAAAGTCTATGACTAATGTTTGCTTTCATTTACACACCTGGTTAATTAAACATCTTTACATATTTCAAAGTGCATTTAATGTATTTGATTCCTTTCTTAATGATTTCAATGGTCTGACAACAGAGTTTCCTTAATTAAAAAAAAACCTAAGTCTAATAAATTAGACTTAGAAATATGGGAAACTGTAGCTCTCTTAGATATTCTAATACAGTACATAAACTTAGTGAGACTTCAAATGAAAATCACAAGTTTAATCAGCTATTTGATTACATAATTTAAGTTGGAGTTACAAGACTGTCACTCTGTTTGGCCAAATTCATTGTAAACATTAGAAATATGTAACACTTGCATAGATTCCCTCAGCCTGAAAGATTAATATTTAACAAGTCTCTATCTGTTCAGACAAATATCGCTGAAAGTCACTGAGGTTACTTTCAACCAAGAGACCTGTCTTCAGCTACCTGCACTGACTCCTCTCACATCTCACTTAGAAAACCAGCGTATCTCCCCTTGTACTATGGGGGTGCCCTTCTGAGTTTGTCTGTCACTGAAGATTCCAGACTTAGCTAGCCAGGATGCCGACTGGACTCCTGTTGATTCTGCTTGGATGTGCTGAACTTTATTCATAGTTGCAGATCAATTTCAAAATGAGGCTATTTATGTTGCTCTTGTCCTCAGAGTTAATTTACACCTATTTCTATGGGTGTGCTCTAGGAAGCCTGTGACTAGGAAGCCTGAGTCAGTCTCTCGGTTGGGTTTTGCATTTCCTCCACAAAACCTTAAATCTGTAAGTGCCTCTCCACTTCTTCCAGGATTCTAGAGTTACATATCCTTGCTTATTGATACTGCATATATGCATTGGGTATTGGATATTGAAATGACAATTGATTGGGTTTCAATATCTCTATGAATGGTCACAATATGTGAGATCAGTCTATTAACAATCTATGCTTTTGGAATTATACTACCCACCTTGCAGGGTCGTTGTAAATTAGCATTAATGAATGTTAAGCACCTGCCCTGGTAATGGTACATTGTAGGCACTCAGTCAGCCTTGGCCACTACTACTGTTTTCACAACTCATTGATCCTAATGCATTTTCTAGTTACTAACACTGCTCATTTCCTCATTGGCCAGCTTAAGTCTTATCATTAATTATGACATCATTGCAGCCCTACATAAATCCTCAGTTGTCGGAACTTCCTTGATGAACCAGTGGTTAAGAATCTGCCTTCCAATACAGGAGATATGGGTTCAATCCCTGGTCAGGAAGCTAAGATCCCACATGCCATGACACAGCTAAGCCTACGTGCTGCAACTACTGATCCCATGCGCTCTGCATGCCACAGTGAAGACTCCACATGCTGCAACTAAGACCTGATGCAACCAAAAATAAATTTTAAAAAAGAATAAGAAAAAAATGTTTAAAAAAATTCTCAATTGTCTTTCTCCTTTCTTTCCTCATCAGACTTCTATGGCAAACCACCAACCTTTCTTCTTAAATTGCCACACTTACTCTGAGTCTATGAGCTTGCTTCCAATGTCGCTAAGGAAACACAAGCACTCAAATGGTAACATTCACATACTCCCATCCCCATATCCAACCACCTCCCTGCATCTATGCATAATTCTCTCAGATGACCTCCTAGCAAAAACCAACCCCTCTCTTTGTGTACTAGATCTCACCTCCTGTCTGTATGAGAACACTGCTTTTGCAATCTCCTCCCTCTCTCGAGCATTATCAATCTTTTCCTTTCTAATAGATCTTGTCCATTTGCTTACACAATTGCTATTAGTCCTCCCATCTCTTTTCCAATCTTCTCTTGACTTCTTTTCTTGCCCAGTAAAGCTCCATTTTTTTAAATTTCCTTTTCAAAACTCCTTCAATGAGTTGTCTCCATTTCTTTTCTCCCATTATCTCTTGAGCATAGTCCAATCAGGCTGTTGCCATATCACTCCAGGGAAATAGTTTTTATCAAGATTACAAATGACCTCCGTTTTCTAAACCCAATGCTCAGTTCTCAGACCTCATCTCATTTGATTTATCTGCAGAATTTAACACTCTGAAGGTCTTTCTTCAACAACCTTTCTTGTTGTTTGTCTTATCTGTTAGCAGCTCCTTCTCAGCCTACTTTGCTGTTTTTCCTCTGACCTTTCAGCATTAAGAAGCTCAATCCTCATCGAGCTTCTCAGTCCTCTAGACCTCTGTGCCATTCTCTCCACTTTTTGCTCCTTGGTGCTATCATTGAATCTCATGATTTTAAATGCTGTCTATATACCAGAAGAGGCCAAATTTTTGTTTCTATCACTGACCCATCTACTCAGCATCTCCACTTGGGAGTCTAATGAGCATCCCAAACTTATTATTGTCCAAAATTGAGGTCCTGTGCTTTTCCCAACAAACTTCCTTGTCTTCTTCATTTCAGGAAACAGCAGCCCTAGCTCTCCATTTACTTATGGCTTCAGTAATTTGTGGCACATGGTCTTAGCTGCTCCATGGCATGTGGGATCTTCCCAGGCCAGGGACTGAGCCTGTGTCCTCTGAATTGGTAGGTGGATTCCCATCTTCTGTACCACCAGGGAAGTCTGAACAGTACTGTAATATCAATGATTATCAGTCATCATTTAACTGAGACCTTTCCTGGCCACATATGAAAAGTTACAAGTCATCCCAACCACTTCCCAATCTCCCCAGCCCCCTTAATTACTTAATGTCTTCAGCACCCATCACTACCTTTGTATATGATGTATATTACGTGTTTATCTTGTTTGTTTTATATCATCCTCCATCAGCATGTAAGCTCCAAAGAAAAAGAGAGTCTTGTTTTATTCTGTGTGTTCCCAGTGTCTAGAATAGAAACTGCATATACAGATTAAAAGCCACTATACCTGACAAGTAGTATACAATTAGTGATCCATGTAAAATAGACTTTGATTTTTCAGTTGCTCAGGTTTGGAATTTGACTGAAACCAGGGTTGGTATTGTTTATTTATTCAACAAATTTGCATATACACTTAACTTATGCCAGACTCTGTGCGTCAAGGAGAATACCCTCATACATACTGGATCCACAAAGGGAGCTTCTTATTGTACTCTGTTTCTGCCAATGGAGTAGAAGGAGCAGCTTGACTTTCTTGTTAACAAAGTCGTAAGCTTCCTTTTTTTCAGTGAAGCTCTGGCTGATGTTAAGGTTTCCTGTTCAGAAATACAAGGAAGTCTCATAAGTGACAAGCACACTTCCTAATTTCTCCTTCCTGGCCCATTTGCATTTCATCACATGTGCAGGCCCTCCAGTAAGCAACCCTTATGCCAATAATGAAGCGCCCAGCATCTTAATTTGAAAAGTGCTCATCAGCTTGAGGTTAGCCTCTGTGCATCACAGTATACTTTAATGAATCAAATAATGCATTTCTCATTTGCAATTAAATAATACCTTAAAAGGCTCTGCCTTCCTCAAATGACCCATGTGGAATTCATTTTCACATAGGGTTAATTACACTCAGCACTGAGGGTAGATACTGTGGTGAGGGCTGTGGCTATTCACCAGGTCCTTGAAAGCAAATCATAGAGGACCTTAGTAGAGAATCTAAAAAAAAAAAAAAAAAGTCTTAGTAGAAAATGAAGTTAAGATGTAAATAACAAATCCAAGGCTAGCTTGCTTCCCCACTTAGGGATATTACTGCTGAGTCTATTATTTCCACCAAGTTTTTTTTTTCAAAGACCACATCCAGTTGTGTAAAAAATTTGAGGTAGTAATAAGTATATTTGCATATGACATACATAGAATTTGCATAGAATTATACACTATTTTCAGGAAAACTCCAAGTTAAAATAAAATTAGCACTATTTCTCCTTATTGTGCTTTCCTTAGTTTCTGTGCCTCAGTCTTCCTGGCTCCCCAGGAAAAAAAGGCAGTGTTTCCTGAATGGCACCCTATCCTTCACCTGCCATCATCTGCCATCTCTTTTCTTGTTTCCTACATTACCTTCGACTCCAGGCCCACAGAACTACTCATGATTTTCTAACACACCACGGGAAATTAATTACTATCTGTTGACTGTTAGCCACTTTTTACTGCCTTCCTTCTGAACAGAAACCATGATTTTCTTCCTTCTGACATTTGTGTACCACCTACTGCAGGGGCCCTCAGAAAGCTCCAGGGTGTAAGTTTTGATTAGTTTACCGTCAACTGGTAGATCTATCCCCTTGGTCAGTGACTGCTTTATGCATGGGTATGTGATGCAATCCTGGCAAATGAGAAGTACAGGGAAGCCTGCTAGGGGATTTCTTGGAAAGTTTCCTGAGTCTTAAAAAAGGACACCAAAAGGACAGAGCCTCACCTCTTTTCTGCTTCTAGACAGGGCAACAGAGGAGGTGAGGCTTAGAACAGCTTCAGCATCATATAACCATGAGCATGAGTAACCCACATGAGATGGCAAAGTAGAAAGGCAGAAGGAACCTGGACTCTTAAGAGGTCACTGTGCCTCCAGTTAGGCAATCATAATATAATCATAATCATAAGGCAATCGTAATTATCACTTAAATCTCAGGCACTGTTATGAACAATTTACACACATTCACTGTTAATCCTCTAACTGCCTTATGCAGTGGATGTTTTTATTATTTCCATTTTACAATTGAGGAAACAGAACCATGGAGGGGTTAATGTGCCAAGGTCACTTTCCTTATCTATTTGTTTGCTTTTTCAGCTTTTTATTATAGAAAATTTAAAGAGTAAAGTAGAGAACAATGTAATGAATCCCCAGGTACCCATCCATCATCTAGTTTAAACAATTAGCAACTCACGACCAGTCTTGACTCATCTGTGGCCCTGTCCACTTTTCCTCTGCCCCACATTATTCTGAAGCAAATCCCAGATCTCATATCATTTCATTCTGGGTTACATCATGCATGACAAAAACTAAGAGCTACTTTTATGGGGTCTTCTGTTACAACTAAAACTAGCCTCTAAATATTAATAACTTTCTCATCATAAAAATTTGAAAATGTAGATAAGATGAAAACAAAATATAGAAAATCATCCACAATATGATCACCTAAAAACAACTAATAATAATTAATGTACTTCCTGTCAATATTTTGTATAAGTTTGAGTGTGAGACTGTGTTTTGTCCATTTATTATGACCTGAGCATTTTCCATCCTCATTCCAGCCCCAGGATCTTTGGGTGCTCGGCTCCCTCTATCCTTCCTTCTTCTGGGAACTTGAAAAAATGCTCCCTTTGCTCTTTGTACAGCACTTCCACTACTTTAATCACATGCAGCAATTTTCTATTTCCTGTGTTCCTGACTGGAGCAGGTGTCTGGTGCCTGTATCATTACAAGAAATGATCTGATAGAAGTAATTATTGGAAAGATGATGTGGAACGTGGGGTTGCCTGTATCATGCAGTGTGCACTCTACAAGAATGCAGTGGAGGAACTTTCCTCTCATCCCAGGGGCAGGTAAAAACCATGTTGCTCCTGAAAAACAGATGTGTTTTCTTTAATGGATGCCATGAACAGTTGCAATATTAATCTGTGTTCATTTGTGCTTTGATGACTAAATAGCTCAGAGCGAAATCTGGCTCTTACTTTGAAAAGTGTTTCCAGTTTTCAAGGCATGAACTCTCTCACTAGTTTTAATTTATTTTATCTTCCCTTTGCCATGAGTTATTTATACGTGAAATAATCACATGGTATCATGACAGGACAATTTTTGACATGTGAATTCACGACTTCCTTCTTCTCTGACAGAAGTATCATGCAAGATCTGTGCCTTCTTGCTTTACAGGCGGTAAAATTATGGCTAACTTCCCTTTCTGGATTTGTTTAGAAGTCTAAAGTCTTAAAGGGGGGTGAATTAAGTGTCCTGTATGGAGAGAAAATGGCTTCTGGGGGGAACTTGGAAAGAGGAGAATTTCCCCAAAAATGACAAAGAGATTCCCAGAGTTTTTGAATCTGTGCCCTTAGAGAGAGCAGAGGGAAGCAGAGCTCACAAAAGTGGCACAACGCCAGGTGGGAAGGGTGGCCAGTCCACTTGCCCAGTAAGAGCGGGCTTGGATTAGATTTTAAGCTTGACATCTGAAAAACAAAAGAAATGCTTTTTACGTACCTGACTTTGCAGACTGGGATTCATATTTGCTAACTGGACTTAGTGAATTTGTGAAAGTCATCTCAAATCCATTATGGAATGAGACTTCCCAGGTGACTCAGTGGGTAAAGAATCCTCCTGCAATTCAGGAGACACAGGAGATGCGTTCAAATTCTTGGTCAGAAAGATCCCCTGGAGGAGGGCATGGCAACCCACTCCAGCATTCTTGACTGGAGAATCCCATGGACAGAGGAGCCTGGCAGCTATGGTCCAAAGGGTCACAAAGAGTTGGACAAGACTGAAGTGACTGAGCACGCTCAGATGCACAAACAAATAGAGAAGAAAACCATCATTCTTGTAGAAAAAATGTGAGCTTTGGAGACAGATGTCATTACTCTACTTCAGGCTGTTAATTTTTTCCCTTGGTTTTCTCTAATCACCTCCTAACTGTTGTAGCAGCACCCAGTCTTGCTTCTTCAATGCATCCTTCACCTAACCGTCAGTTGTCTTTTGCAAATGCAGATCCATTTGGGTCACCCCTTAAAGCTCACCAGTAGATCTCATTTATCCCCAGGATAAAGTCTACAAGATCCTTCATCATTTGCTTCTATCTACCTCCATAGCCTCATCTTCTATAAACATCCCCATTCCAACCCAAACTTGGCTCATGCAGTAGGTCCTACTTGCTATTCTGCAAATGCGCTATCCCTCATCTCTCTGGTTCTTGCACAAACTCTTTGTTCATAATGCCTTTTCATTGACAAACTCTTGCTCTTTATGAACTCTTCCCCAGGACTTCCCTGGCAGTCCAGTGGCTAAGACTCCACATTCCCAATGCGGAGTTTGATCCCTGGTCAGGGAACTAGAGCCTACATACCTCAACAAAGATCAAAGATCCCATATGCCCTGTGTCATAAGATCTGACACAGTCAAATAAATAAATAATAACTATTGAGAAAAATAAATAAATAAATATAAGTATTGAGAAAAGAAGAACTCTTCCCAGACATCACTGTCAGCCTTCTCCAGTCTCTGGCCTCTCCGTGGGGGTCAGATGCAGTGTTCCTGCCAGTTTCCAGAGCATTCTATGGTTATACCTCTGTCACTCATCACAGTGTTTTTGAACTGCATATGTCACAGTAAGAAAGAATGTGGAAATTTGTCTACCATTGGGATTCTGTTATCGACAGATATCTTTGATGCTTGGTAAAATGGGAGCAGGAAGACACTGCAGAGAGGGGCGTTGGGAGTCTAGAGGAAATGAGGGAGAAGTCTGGGGCTGTGATCCACACTTGGCAACAGAACCTGAAGGCAGAGTGGTTTGAAGCACAGGGTGAAGATCTACTTATATTGCCTGAGGCAAAGACTGCTGAACTCTGCTCTGACATCCATTCTCCTTGTTTTCCCTTTTTGTAATTAAAAAAAAGAAAACCCTCCAGAATTTCAGGTGGTCATATGGCTATCCAGCCCTGATTTGGCTGTGGCCCTCTTCCTTATGAAAAGAATAGTATATAAAAGGGGGAAGGAGAGAGGAGTAAAGTGTCAGAGGGAAAGATGAAAGCCTGGATCTAGACCTAGGGGCTCCAGCGGCATTAGAGGCCAAGGGCAGATCAGGATTAGCATGTTGAAGGCCTTAGAGTGCTTCTCCATCACGCCTGAAGTTTCCTTCTTTGTGAAATGAACTCAGTGAAAGTCACACTCTCAGCCTCTCACTACACTTTATTCACTATCCCCCAGGACAGTTGAAAAAGCTTACTTGATTAGTAAGTAAAAACTGGCCTAGTCAGATGGACTCTTCCTTTACACCTTCTAAGAGTAAGATGCCCCATGGGTCATAATTCTATTCTACCTCTCCATGCGATGAATAGCACAGGGAACTTAGCCCCTGTGGGGAAAGAATCAACACTTGGGCACTCTCAGTCCAACCCAGAGGACATCAATATGGTTAAGCAGAAAAAGCAGCACACTCTAGGCAACAGAAACAGCAGCCAGAGGAAGGAGAGACAACCAGAAATCAGCTCAAGTTATATGTGAGACATTCCAATCCCATGTTGGGACTCCCAGAGAGATGCGAAAGGAAAAAAAAAGGTATGAATAAGCCATATGGCAGGTGAAGACTGATAATAGAGCAGATTTAGGAAAAACCCTTAAAGTGACTTAACTCTGGTTCCAACAGCTATGGCAATGAAGGGGAGATTTAGGCTGCAGTAATCAACTAATACTTTATGATACTATTCCAGGTGTTCTGTAGAACTTAGGGGAGAAGCAGTCTAACACCTAATAAGTTTATGGTCTAATACGATTACTGAAATGTCAACTTTTCTTCCTGCCACGGAAGGAAACAAACCCACATTTTCCTCAGAGGCTTCCACTCAAATTCTTTCCAGTTTTACCCTTCCTTGTTTTATTGATTCTGCAGCTTGGTGGGGAGGGTGTGAGATTAGGTTAGTTTGAAGGAACCAACCAATAAGATCCAACTAAACCTCTCAAATCTTGTGGAAGGACTAAGGTCTTTAGAATGCAGGGTTTTGAAGATGCTCAGATCAAATCAATTAAAAAAAAAACATGTACTTCACCATTCCTGATTTTTATTTTTGTTGTTGCAGAAGAAAATTCTGAATTCAGCAAAATTCTGGTCCTAAATTAGTGTTTCATAATGATATTCATACAAGTTCTTGTTATAACACAGCTAACAAGGGCCAGATTGGTTGTGGTTGAGTTACGTTTGCCATTTTGTGGGCTGCATGTTTGTAAATCAGCCAGATCATTGCCTTAATTGGGGTCATTTGGGGGTTTTGGGGTGGCGTAACGAGGTCACTCCTTTTCACTCCTGTGGTTCTTCATTAGTCACTTTGTGTGCAACAAGCATGAAGAGGCCAGATCGTGTATTTGCTTTGGGAAAATCAGCAGACTTCCAAAGCATGTGCTGCTGTAGATGACTCAAGGTGTTGAAAATCATTGTTTTTAAACTTGTTGTAGTTCTCTTCTCTCAGAAGTCGAGGGGCAGAGTACGCTGGCTTAGAGTAAAGACAGCAGCCTTTGGAGGCAGGCAGCTCTATGTTCTGCACATACTTCCTATAACATTAGGTGAGTTCCTTAAGACTTTTTTTTTTTAATATTTCTTTCTTTGGCTGCCCTTTGTCTCAGGTGCATTCATGGGATCTCCCCTATTTGTTGTGGCATGTGTCTAGTTCCCTGATCAGGGCTCAAACCTGGGCCCTCTGATTGGGAACAGACAGTCTTAGTCACTGGACCAGGGAAGTCCCTCCTTCTGAGTCTCAGCTTTTCCATCTGCAAAATGGGATAGGAATACTGTGACCATGAGAAAAACTCTAGTCTTAGTGACATTGTGTATATAAAGTCCTAATCCACATTAGGGGCTTCCCTGGTGGCTCGGGGTAAAGAATCCACCTTCCAATGCAGGAGATCAAAGCAGAGTTCGATCCCTGGGTCAGGAAGATTCCCTGGAGAAGGAAATAGCAACTCACTCCAGTATTCTTCCCTAGGAAATCCCATGGACAGAGGAGCTTGGTGGGCTACAGTCCATGGTGTCGCAAAAGAGTGAGACATAACTTTACAACTAAACTACTACAACAAATCCATGTTAGGCAATCAAATCTGATGACCCAATGACTTTGGAATCAGAGATAAATAATAGAAAATCTAGAATGATTTGCTAAATAAAGACAAGAGGAAATGAGCATTGCAGGAAAAAATGCATAGCTTTGAAAATGCACTGTTAATCAAGTAGGGACATCAGGAAGGAACGAGTTGAAGAAAGCATATACATTTCACTTTGTGCTGTGTGCCCATAGTGATTTACAAAGACCAAAGAGACATGGCCCTTTCCTTGAGGCTCACTCTCTCCCGTTAGAGATATGAGTGTTAGATACATGTAAACCTCTGAAACAGTAAGTTAATAGAGGTCAACCAGTACCAGAATCATTGCCTGACACATAGTTGAAACTCCATAAATATTTGTCAAGTGAATGTATAGAGTCTATCTCTCTAAGCAAGTAATAGATTGTGTGGCTTCAAAACTTTCAAAAAGAGGAATAAGAAAAACAAATCACTGGTGAAAATTTAAAAGACAATCACTTAAAGTCTCTGAAAATTTTCCTGAGGGCATACAGCAAAGGGAGAAAGATTCATTCAAGAAAATCTACTAAATCTTGGTAAGATCAGTGAAAGTCCATGACATCTGAGCCAGAACCCACTCTTTTACCCCTCTCTACAGCTTCATGTTATAGAGGCTCTCCTCCAACCACATGCAGTCAAAAAGACAGGGTCCCCTGTCCCTCCGGCCTCCAGCGTACAGTGAAAATTATACATGGGGAGGGGCAGGCTGCCATTTCGTATCTTCCCCAGCCCCACATTCCAGAAGCTCTATTCTGGGCAGGCATGGCTAAAAGGATGGAGTTTCCCCTTCCTCACCCAGCTCAGGCTCATAAGATGGCTGCTTCCCTCCAAGTGCAGAGGATGAGAACACTGGAGGCCTATCACCCCCATCCCAACTTGCTTGGAGGGTGGCGGTTCTGTGTCAAGAGGGGAAAGTCAAGGAGATCAGGGGCCGCCACCTCATCCAGTGCCCACTCACAGACCAAGGGTGTCACTCTGGTAAAAACAAGTCTCTGTCCCTAGTTCTGCTTCAGGGGCACAGGGTTTCCGCCCAGACAAAAGCGAGGTCAGGAGGCCTGAAGAACCCCATAGCTCTGCCTGAGGGATTGATTTTATTTGGAACAGTGTGGGGAACTCTATACTGTGGAGTGCTCAAAACAATGGGGAGTGTGTGTGTGTGTGTATCAGTTGCTCAGTCATATCCAACTCTTCTCTGACCCTATGGAATGTAGCCCGCCTGGCTCCTCTGCCCATGGGATTATCCAGGCAAGAATACTGGAGTGGGATGCTATTCCCTTGTCTGGGGGATCTTCCCAACCTAGGGATCGAACCCAGGTCTCTTGCATTGGCAGGTGGATTCTTTACGGTCTGAGCCTCCTGGGAAGCCCAGGGGTCTTGATGGATAGTGATTAAAAAGCTGGTAGCTCCACTGTACAGGAACAGTGACAGAGCAGGAGTGTCATAGAGAGCAAGAAAAGAAAGACAGCTACCAGGAGAGCTCCTGGGAACACAGTCAAGAGAGGAGTCAGGAAGGACGTATGTATGTGCTAGGCTGTGCCGGCCAGGAACAATCAGAGCGGGATGTGGGGCGGACTTGAAAGTGCCTCTCAAGCTGTACGCAGAGCTATTAACCTCGGGCAGAAGCCACACCAGCACAAAGGGCTTAAACACAGCCTCTGACTCAGCACTGACTGAGCAATAAGCTACTCTAACCCAGCGGTGACTCCTAGAAAACCAGGTTTAAAAACAAAAATCACACGTACCCTTGGCCATCTGGAAGCCTGTGTGAATGCCCAAGGCTGCACCTCTCAGAAGGGGTCAGAGCGGGAGCCTCCATACTACAGTGCCTCACAGGACATGGGACGAGAAGAAAGAAGAGAGAGAGCTCCCTGGGTTGTAATCTGCGTAGTTGCTAAGTCGTGGCTGACTCTTTGTGACCCCATGGACTGTAGCCTGCCAGGCTCCCCTGTCCATGGGATTCTCCAGGCAAGAATACTGGAGTGGTTTGCCATTTCCTCCTCGATTGTAATCTCCAAACCTCATACACACACTGTTAAAGGGTAAACCCTGACCTACCTATAGGGGTTAAGCACAACTTTTCACTGACGAGTGGTTGATGCCAACTCAAAGGTGACCCCGAGGAAGCCAGGATGAAAGATAGGAACAAATGGAGAAAGGTCTGACCAGGGGTGTCAGAGGCTGTAGATTGCACTAGAATTAGACTCTGTCAAGTTTGTTCAGCCAAGTTACAAAACAAACAAGCAAACAGCAACAACTGGGTGGGGGGATTAATATTCAGAGTTGTTACAATCTAATATTTAAAATGTCTAGTCTTCAATAAAAGCTGTATAACATGCAAAGTAACAGAGGGCAAAACCAGTCACTAGAAGCTGCCTTTCTAGGAACTCCCATGATAAGCCTAGCAGACCTACCTAGCACTTGCCTTCAAAGCAGCTATTACAAATCTTTATGACTTTGGATTAGGTATTAGTTTCTTAAAAGCAAAGCAGCAAAAGCATAAATAGATAAGTTGGATTACATAAAACTTTAAAACTTTTGGTTACAAACAACACTATCACAAAAGTGAAAATACAGTGCTCAAAATGGGAGAAAATATTTATAAATTATCAGATACAGGAAACCTATAACCAGAAACAACAAAGAACTCTTTCAACACAGTAATAAAAAGACAAACAACCCATTTTCAAATGGACAAGGAATTTGAATGGACATTTATTCAAAGAAAATACATAAATGGCCACCAAGTAGATGAGAATGCGTTTAGCATCATTAGTCATTCAGTTCAGTTCAGTTCAGTTCAGTCGCTCAGTTGTGTCTGACTGTGACCCCATGAATCACAGGCCTCCCTATCCATCACCAACTCCTGGAGTTCACTCAAACTCACATCCATCGAGTCAGTGATGCCATCCAGCCATCTCATCCTCTGTCGTCCCCTTCTCCTCCTGCCCCCAATCCCTCCCAGCATCAAGGTCTTTTCCAATGAGTCAGCTCTTCTCATGAGGTGGCCAAAGTACTGGAGTTTCAGCTTTAGCATCATTCCTTCCAAAGAAATCCCAAGGATGATCTCCTTTAGAATGGACTGGTTGGATCTCCTTGCAGTCCAAGGGACTCTCAAGAGTCTTCTCCAACACCACAGTTCAAATGCATCAATTCTTTGGCGCTCAGCTTTCTTCACAGTCCAGCTCTCATATCCATACATGACCACTGGAAAAACCATAGCCTTGACTAGACGGACCTTTGTTGGCAAAATAATATCTCTGCTTTTCAATATGCTACCTAGGTTGGTCATAACTTTCCTTCCAAGGAGTAAGCGTCTTTTAATTTCATGGCTGCACTCACCATCTGCAGTGATTTTGGAGCCCAGAAAAGTAAAGTCTGACACTGTTTCATTAGAGAACTGCAAACGAAAATCACAGTGCTATATACCACATCACACCAGCTTAGATGTCTGTCTGTAATAATGTTCATAACAGCATTGTCCATAATAACGAATGTTCACAGCAACATTATCCATAATAGAAAATGGAAAAAAACTAAATATCCATCAATTAATGAATGAATAAATAAAATGCTGTGTATTCATACAATGGAATGTTGCTTAATTACAACAAGAAATGAAGTACTGATATATACTACAACACGGGCAAACTTTGAAAATATTATGCTAACTAAAGAAATCCACTCCCAAAAGATAACATATGATTCCATTTATACAAAATGTTCAGAATAGGCAAATCCATAGAGGTAAAAGTAGATTGGTAGTTTCCTAGGAACTGGAGGACTGACAGCAAACTGGGAGTGATTGCCAATGTGTGGGTGGTTTCTTTTGGATTGATGAAAATATTCTAAAACTGATTGTGGTGATAGTTACACAATCTTGTGAACATACTAAAACCGTTGAATTGTACACTTTTAATAGGTGAATCATGTGATATGTTAATTGTATCTCAATAAAGCTGTTAAAGAATAATAGACCTTGTGTTACTACATAAATTTCTTCATGGCTCAGAAAGAAAAATAATAGAGAGCAAGGTTAGTAGGGAATAATTCAGGGAAGAAATCAGTGTTGAGTTAGGTCTTTCAGATGCATATGTTTTTTGCACTGAGGATTTAAGTTAGATAAATATCAGTCTTCATATAGTACCATGTTACCTCTTAGGATGAAAAGTGATTTTTATCTAATAAGCAATGGGCAGCTATAGGATATTTGTAAAGAAGGAAGTGAGGTAGTGGAATTGTTTTTAGGAATGTTATGCCGGCAAGATGAATTAGAGAGAGAAGCTGAGAGTCACAGATCAGATAGGAGGCTGCTAAAGGTAGTGAAGTCTGAACTAGGCTGGTTGATGTTGGAATGGAGAGAAAAAAATGGACAGGAGGTAAAGTACTAATACTTTGTGAACCATAAAATGAACCACACAAAAAAACAATATTTTTAAAAATTATATTGGATTTGTTTTTGGTCATAGACTGTCATGACCTTTGGTATTTTCAATTCCCTGACCTCAGAAAAAAATCATGAGATTTCCATTTTCAGTCATATTTACAGGCTAGATATCTCGGTTTGTTTTCTTGATGAAAATGCTAAAAATGCTAGGTTTTACAAAATCTTTTAAGATTGCTGGATGGCATCTAAGAGCTGGTAGAGTAGGAAGAAATTATCCAGTCACATTTTGAAAGGATCCCAGAAATGAAAGCAAGCCTCAGAGAAAGCTTTTGTCCTGGGAGTGTTTGCTGTTTTTCGCTCTTGAGCTTTGATTTTTCCCTGTCTGCAGAGTACAGAGAAAAGAAGACAAAGTTCATGGGTTTCCCTAGGTGGGGATCATAACAAGACATACTTCCCCATAACACTGGACCCTTTAAATTGCCACACTCTCAGATGTGGAAGAAGTATTCTTCTGTTTAAAAGAATAAAAGGTAAACTTTCAAATGTCTATAAGAAAGAGGCAACTGTAAAAATGACTTATTATACTTGGAAAACAATGAAATAGAACTTCTGGAATGAAAAATATAATTAAAATTAAGAGCTCATGGATTAAACAGATTCGATACAACTGAAGAGAAAATTAGTAATGCAGAAGATAGAGTTTTTCCAGAATAAAATCCAGAGAGTCAAAGAGAAGGAATGTTAGACTGGATATACTCCATAAGAATTGAGAACCTACCACCTCTCCATGATCCTCAAGAGGCCTGGAGGGCATTCCCTCCCATAAGTTTATAAGACATGCACTGGAGAAGGGGCTCTGGCATCCTTGAGAATTTGCAGTTCAGGGTTGACACAGGTGGGTGGGGAAATTTTACCATAGAACTGGGCTGCTGAGTCTCAGCAGAGATGACAGAATTCAAAAATGAACATGGCCAAAGCCAGCACTTAATGATCAGGAGAAAAGCGTAGGTAAGTTACTGTAACAGTGGACTTCCCTGGTCCCAATGCAGGGGGCCTGGGGTTCGATCCCTGGTCAAGGAACTAGATCCCGCATGCTGCAACTAAGAATTTGCATGCCATAATTAAAGATCCCACATGCCACAGTGAAAATCAAAGAACCCACCTGCCACAACTAAGGCTGGTGCAGCCAAGTAAATAAATAAATACGTGCTTCCCAGGTGGCTCAGTGGTAAAGAATCTGCCTGCCAATACAGGAGACTCAACAGATGCAGGTTTGATGCCTGGGTTGGGAAGATCTCTTAGAGGAGGATATGGCAACCAATTCCAGTATTCTTTTCTGGGAAAATCCCATGGACAGAGGAACATAGCAGGCTACAGTCCATGGGGTCACAAGAGTTGGACATGATTTAGCAACTAAACCACCACCAGCACTTCTGTGGGCACATACAGCCAACTACAGTTTCTTTCCAGTATTACAGTTACATGCCCTCAGTTCAAATGGCCAGTACAGACTGATTAGAATTTCTAAGGCCCAATTACAAATCCCTGGAAGAGAGAACTAGATTGGCTACGAGGCTTGAGGGCAGCTGCTCCCATAGCTGACTGGAACAGGAATTAACAACTGGCTCATACTGGACCAGGGAGAATCTCTTTTCTGGAAATCTAGAACTCAGACTTCAGTTTCTGTGCTCTCTGCTGTTCACTTCGAACAAGATGAATAACTCAGGGCTGTGAGAAGCTGAGGTCCTGCTATAGAAAAAGGGCTTTTCATAACAGACAAGGAATTGATGTCATAGTCAGAGGAAATACCCCAGAAAGTGTTCTTCTACTTAAAATATATGATGTTTATTATGAGGATTAAAAGTCACATATATAACATAAATGCTGGAACACTCTTACAACAATTTATTTCTTTCCTTTCTTTATCTTGATTTTGTTTACTAAGACACCCACAGACTTTGCAGTTAGACAAATTTGGTGTGAATCCTGACTGCTACAGAATCGCTGTTTTGAAGTTTAAATGATAAAATGTTTGATAATGCTATTATATTTTCTAGCACATAGTAGACACTCATAGCAGGTTGAATCTCAGGCTACAGACTAAGGAAGCCAAGCACATCACACACAAATCTTTCTTTTGTTCAGTCAACTTAAATACAACTCTGAACTCCCATCACTTTTATGTTGGAAGGAAATTCAGCCTCAGTCATGGACCTTCCAGGAAAAGTTCTTGGAGGCCTCTCTGGTCATTGCTGAGATGGCCACTGTCCCCTTCAGGGGGCCCAGGTCCAAGTGCTCTGCTTGGGACAGAGGACATCCAGGTGAGATGGGGTCACTGCTCCCATATCCAGGTTCCTGAGAAGCTCCACACAGCAGCCCTCATCCCCTCTCTGGCCATGGTCAGACAGCCGGGGACTTGCTGATCTTTTGTGTCTTTTTCCATCTCAGCATACCCTCCCCTCCTCACCTTCCAAGTCTGTTCCTTCCTTCCCCAGACCGCCTGGCACACCCTCTTCAGTGAATTTATGCCCCCTCCCCAATAATAAGACCAGTGCCTTGTTCCCTGTTGTCACCTGTCTGGTCAACTCCTGTAGACTGAGGTTTTACTGGGATTTTTTTTCCCTTGGACACTGTCCTTGGGGTCTCCCTAGGCTTCGTACTCAGTAAGTGATGGTCCAGTCCCAATCTCCTTGAGGTCTCAGACAGTGAGGGTGAGCCCAGAAGTGACCTCCTACTGGTGGTGGTAGGTCTCCAGGGAGACCTGCATGTGGGAAACCCCTCCTCCTCACCAAGATGCGCTTCCATGTGACAACAGAAAGGGAGCTCCTCTTCGAGGTGCCGGGGGCTGTGCTGGCATCAACCAAGAATGGGTAGTGGGCATGGAAGCAAGTCAGGAGAGAGGCCACAGCAAAACAGGGCCAACAGGATGCCTGGCCCTTCTTGGGCATTGAGGGCAGTGAGTTGTCAGTGCCAGACCACCAGGAGCAAACCATAGAGGAAACTGGTGAGATTGTGTCAATGGCAGTGTCGTGATGAGCTCAGGGAGAAACACCTGGGTTCCCCGTGGGCCAAGGTCATGCCTCAGGAGGGGATGAACAAGGATAGGGGTTGACAAGTGGAAATGGACAGGGATGGGGGGCATTATTTAGGCTGAAAAAAACAATCCTAATGCGATAGCTGTTTTTGCTTTTCAGGTAATAGCAGACTAGAAGTGAAAAACAAAATAAAGAAAATAAAGAGAGAAGACAGAAGGAGGGAGGGAAGAAGGAAGGAAAAGAGGGAGAAAAGGAAAGGAGGAAATAAAGAGGTGGGAGACAGAGATGAACACATTGAAAGTAGCACAATGACATCTTACATCTAGATAGAGGACTTAGAAACACTAGAGTCCACTAATTCAGCAAATGCTTTTGAGTACCTATTATGTGCCAGCCTCTGCCCTGGGTCTCTAGAAAATGTTGTTGTTGTTGTTGTTGTTTAGTCACTAAGTCTTGTCCAACTCTTTCGTCACCCCAAGAACTTAGCCTGTCAGGCTCCTCTGTCTGTGGGATTTTCCAGGCAAAAGTACTGGAGTGGGTGGCCATTTCCTCCTCCAGGGGATTTTCTAGACCCAGGGATCAAACCTGCATGTCCCGTGGCTCCTGCATTGTAGGCAGATTCTTTACCACGGAACCACTAAGGAAGACCTTCTCTTGGAAATATTAGTGAACAAATCAGTTAAAGATCTCTGTTCTCAAAAAGCTTACATTCAGTAAGTTTCTAGTTCCTGCATAAAATCCATGGGTGCCTTTAGAGTACTTTCTGTACTTTAACCTCTTCAACCTTCATTGAGACCCTAGTCGTATCTTTTTTGCCTTGAGACTGTCACTGCGGTCGAGTAGCATGGTGTGCTCTGACTGGTTAGGCCTGCTTATCTGTGCTACCCTCTCCCTGCCTTTACCTCAGCCTCCTCACGTCCTTCAGGCTGAGATAGATGTCACTGGGCCCCTCAGAGTCACCTGGATTGGGCAGAACAAAGAATGAGGTGAGGGTTGGTTCACCAAAGGAAGTGACACTAGACATCTACCTGCTGAGTCGCTCAGTCGTGTCCGACTCTGTGCGACCCCATAGACGGCAGCCCACCAGGCTCCCCCATCCCTGGGATTCTCCAGGCAAGAAACTGGAGTGGGTTGCCATTTCCTTCTCCAATGCATGAAAGTGAAAAGTGAAAGTGAAGGCGCTCAGTCGTGTCCGACTCTTAGTGACCCCATGGACTGCAGCCTACCAGGCTCCTCCATCCATGAGATTTGCCAGGCAAGAGTACTGGAGTGGGGTGCCATTGCCTTCTCCTACCAAGCTACATAACAGGCTACTCAAGAAAGGCAAAGGCTTTAGGATTCAAAGTTCAAAATGCAGGAATGATGTGAGCAGACAAAATCGCAACAGTATTATTATCAACTTTATTTTATAAATGAAAAATACCAGGCACAGAGAAAGGATGTAACTTGCTCAGATTGAAACGGTCTGACTTCAGAGCCCAGGCCTTAATCTCTACAAGCCTCTGGTAAACCCACAAAGACAATTTTAGTTATTATAGTTCATGGATTCTAAGAAGCCTCTCTTTCCCATTTTAACATCTCTGCAACTGGGATGTGATAAGAACATGTAGCCTGTTTAATTGGCAGCCTTTCTTTCTTCCTTAGTGGAACATAAAAGTGCATCTCACAAAAAAGTCATGTTAGAGTTCATCAAGCACTGTATTCTTTCAACAAATATTGCTACTGCTCCTTCTCTAGCTGTGCTAGACTCAGTGTGGTAAGAGAGAATGATTCAGAGAATTAGTGATTACTCACAGTGCAATGTGAAGTGTGCAGTGAGAGAATACAAAAGGGCACTTGCCAGGAGGAGGAGTCAGGGAAGCCTTCCCAGAGGGGTGCAATATAGGTGGTGGGGAAAGAGGTGAGTGTGGTGGGGACAGATGTGGCTGCATTTGATGGAGAATAAAATACGAGACAGACAGTAGTTTAAGATGAGGTTTGAGGTGTTCAGCACCATTTGGTGTAATGATGAATGACTCAGCTGGACCATGACTGTCCCTGAGAGTCTTGCTGTATACACTGTAAGCAATGACGATCACTTGAGGGACTGTGAGCAGGTCACCACCAGATTCCATTTTGGAAATTTCCACTGGGAGTTGGGTGCCTGATGGCTTAACCTGGAGGCTAATTTAGGGGCTCTGGTGGTCATACAGAAGGGTGGTGTCAAAGGCTTGAATTCCAGGAGTCAATGTCAGGATGCAGAAGAGGAGAAAGGGTTGAAAGAACTTTTAGAGACACACTTGGTGATCGGACTTGTAGGTGAGGGAGAGAGAAGAGTCAGGGATAAGTTCTGGGTTCTGGGCCTGGACAACTGACTGGGTGGTGATGCAGCAGATTACATCAGGAAACTGAGGAACAAGAACAGGTTTAGGGAGAAAGGATGAAGTGTGTGATCACATACATGTTGAGTGTGAGGATTCTGTAAGAGGTGACATTTGTGATCAGGTGAAATGTTCAGGTCTGAAGATAGAGTTAGCAGTCAATAAAATTGTGAATTAAAACTGTGGGCTCCAATGAAGCCCACAAAGCAGAAATAGACCCATGAAGATAGAAAACAAACACGGTTACCAAAGGGGAAGTGGGGATAAGTTAGGAGTTTGAATTTAACACATGTATACTGGAAGATCCCCTGGAGAAGGGAATGGCAACCCACTCCAGTATTCTTGCCTGGAGAATTCCATGGATGGAGGAGCCTAGCGGGCTACAGCCCATGGGGTCACAAAGAGTCAGACACAACTGAACAACTAAAACACAAACACACATACATACTACTGTATATAAAATAGATAACCAGCAAAGCACACGGAACTCTACTCAGGACTTTGTAATAAACTATAAGGGAAAAGAATCTGAAAAGAATGTGTGTGTGTGTGTGTGTGTGTATAACTGAATCACTTTGCTCTATACCTGAAGCTAACACAACATCATAAATCAACTATACTTGAAAAACAAAAGCAAAAACAGTGAGCTGCTTAGGGGCAGGGACTCTGTTTTTCTGTTTTCTATTTTTAGTGCTTAGCATGATAACTGGCACATAAACAATGTTCAATAAACATTTGCTATTAAGTATAATTATGACAATCTATGTGTGTCTATGAGAATGTGTGTGAATGTGGGTCTGTCTATTACTGTGTGTGTATGTGGTTACAATGGTTTTTACATGTTAGGTCCTATTATAAGATCTTTACAGGCATTAACTCTCATTTACTTCTTAAAATAGTACATGCCTGCCTGCTCAAGTCGCATCTAACTCTTTGCGACCCCATGGACTGTAGCCCCCAAGGCTACTTGGTCCATAGGATTATCCTGGTGAGAATACTGGAGTAGGTTGCCATTTCTTCCCTCAGGGGATCTTCCCGACCCAGGAATCTAACCTGCGGCTCCTGCATTGGCAGGCAGATTCTTTACCACTGAGCCACATGGGAGCCAAAATACTACATAAAGTACGTATTATTGTTACCCCTGCTTTAAAGATTAGGAAATTGAGGCCCAGAAAGGCTAATCCATCAGTGCAAGTTTCCAGTGCTAGTAAGTGGCAGAACTGGGATTTAAATTTAGATAGTCTGACTTCTCTATGCCTTTGATACAGTGTTTATGTTTTTAAATAAGTTTTCCCTTCTTTTCACAATTGGTAAAGAAAAAAGTTTCAGCACACACAAGGTTAAGTTCCAGTCGTTTGAAATTTTTCTTTCCCCTTGGCAAGTGTACGTACACATGATAAAATTCAGCCTAGACATCACTGTATCAAACTTTCCTCGGGCCCCATGACTGGTCCTCCAAAGTTAAGTTTGCCTTCCTCTGGACCCCTGTTATCCTCAAGATGCTGCTATTATTTACCATATTGTGCTGAATCTATTTTTGTTTTCAAGTTGAACCGTTCCTGAGGATGGAGACCTCACATTATGCTTTTCTATATTCTCAAACAGCTAATATCACGCATGGCACAAGGTTAAGTACACAATGGATGTTGCCTGATTGGAGGAATAAATGAATAAAAATTGTCCTTCCTTTACTATTATTTGACAAACAAGGTGTTACTGTAGACAACACACTTCCTGTTCTCTCTGAGCTTCTTCCAGTGCAGCTGCAAGAGCAATTGCATAAGGCAGGGGTCCCCAACCTCCGGAATCTAACGCTTGATGATCTGATGTAGAGCTGAAGCAATAATAATAGAGATAAAGTTCACAATAAATGTCATGCACTTGAACCATCCCCAAACCATCCTCTTCCACCCCAGTCTATGGAAAAGTTGTTTTCCACAAAACTGGTCCCTGGTGTCAAAAATGTGGGGACCGCAGGCATAAGGTACACCTTCCTATCAGGAAGAACTTTGCTTTAAGATGTGTTGGCCACAGGTCATTCTGTCAAACCCCTCTTCTCTAGCACAGCAGAGCCCAGTGTCACAATGCCTCCTCTTCACAGCAGATTCTGGAGGGAAATCTGGAGGTGCTGTCCAGTGATGTCCATAGAGGACGATTCCATGCCATTCTCCAAGAGCCGGAGCACAGCACAGATTTCAGGTCTGAGCTTCCTGCACCCATGTCAATGTTGGAAATCCCCTGGGGATTCCTTTAATATTCAGTATCTCAAGGTTTCTTTCTTTCTTTCTTTTTTTGATGTAATGAGATCTAGGAATGCCCAGAACATCCTCTTTCACCCCTATTTTCTAAAGATCTATTTTGCTATGTATTTATTTAGGAATAAAATCAACATTTGGAATCATTGCAGCATATGGTTAGTGTTTGCTGTGAGGGATGAGGTATCCATTTCTTCATCACGTGGCGAAAGTGCAGCAGCTGTAATATCTCATTACAGGGCTTCACTTTATTTAATAACAAAAAATAGTATTGCTCTACTTAACAAAATTATCCTCATCCCCCACCCACCCCCAAAAACCTGATCTGTGGTTTCAATGCCTCTAGACATAATAGCTTTAGATGGTTTGCATGTGATATTAGTTAGCTCCAGAATCTGCTTTCAATTCAGTTGCTTCAGATTGTATTTTCACTGTGAGTCATTAGTCACCAAATGTTGACAAGCATTTGTAAGGATGCCATCTCCCCCTTTGTTTATATGCAAGTGCAGCAACCAAAATGATTTATTTATGCTTTAATTAAAATTTGGTGGAGAGACCGGTGATTTTTAGCAGTGACTTTTCTAATTTGTGGGATCCAGAAAGAAAAAAAAATCAATAACCTGATACCATTTATGTTTTTATAGTTACCCCAGGCATTTATAATGCAGACCTGCCACTCACCTGCAGTCTTTCTCTGAGGAGCGTGATCCTCGCCACATAAATCTCCCCCAGAGGCCAAGAGGGTCTATATTTCAGAGTCACTTCCCTTCTGCGTCAGCTCTAAGTGAGATGTTACATGCTTTGCATTCTCATGGTTTTCATGGCCAGGCCCAGGGCTAAAATTAATATTGAAAGTAAATTGATGGACTATAAGTTTTATAATACCTGACCCGATCTGTAGCAAGTCCTTAGAATTTTAATAATTTAAGTCCATTGATTTTGGTCCCTGCGTATTGCTCTCCACATTGAAAATGTACCCCCACAGAGTCTTTGGAAAGAACACACCCCAAAAGCCAAGCTTTTGCGGGAACTTAATATATCCGACTTTGCAGGTGCATAAATCTCCATGAAATTGTACCAAGGTAACATATCTACTGGGGCATACAATTTAACAACTGCTTTGTAAAAGTCTAAATAAAGATAGATAAGACAGGTAGATATGGGCAAATAATGAGTAAATGTTCCAATGTATATTAACAAGGTTAGTTCATTGTCTTCACAAGGCGATCAGCCTAACTGGAAAACAGTTCATTAATTTTCAAGGTGTTTGGGATGGTTTTAATTGCTGTTTTTCAAAAAGTATGGGAAAATGAACTGCTTTTGCATTTTCTGCCAAACTCAAATTATCCTCTCCCCCACAGTCAGTGTTGGGGGTGTGGGGAAAGTGATGACAAGCTGGGTGGGAAGAAGAGATACTGGGTTTTGCTCACCATTTTGGACCCTGAGATAAAGGCAGAAGGAAAAGAGGGAAGCTTGTTTTTGCTCAGAAAGTCCTCTCAGAAGGATTCCATTTGAGTTTCTGCAGCCTCCCTTCTTTCAGAGTAAGCATTTTCCAAGCTCCCTGCAAACACTCACACTCACATGTTTGACTTCTCCCCTTTCTCTTATTCCTCCCCCTTCTCTTAGTTTTTGCAGTTCAGCTCCAGGAACATTGCAGTCACATTTCCCTTGTAGCCCGCTGGAAACATCTGGCCTTGCTATCAATGTGACCCCCCACCCCTGCTCACCTTTTGGAGGACAGAGTTGGCGCCCTTTGCCAGGGGCAGATTTCTTAGTTCATGAAAATAATAGTTCATTTCTTGGAAATTCTCTTACACAAATTACACAGATATCATTTTAAGCAGTAAAACTGTGTCTTTGGGTGAAATGTTACCCAGAAATTAATTTTGTAAATCAGGTAAGTGTGAAAAGGCTGCTCCGGCAGCAATGGTGGTTTAAAAATAGACAATGAGGGAGAGGAGCTTCTTCTGCCACCTACCTTACCTCCTGACATGGTCCAGGGCATCTCTGCAGGACTCCAGGGTCTACTTAGAGCAGAAGAGGGGGGAATAAACCATATACTAGCACTACCTCAGCATCACTCACAGTATCAACAGCTGTTAGTGAAAGTGAGCAAGAAATGGAAAAGTCAACCAAACAAGTCTACATATGGCCTCCTTCCTTCTTAGCGCTTCTCTTCTCTCTGGGACTCTGCCCTCTTCTATTTGAGATACACTGAAAGTCTTTCAATTCCTGGAGCACAGATAAATTTCTCCTACCTTTAAGCCTTTGAATACATTCTTTGCCCTGATTGAAATACGCCATATCTTATCCCCTATACATCTCACCATCAACTGGATTACTCCAGCTCACCCTTTAACTTAGAGCTCTTGTCCGATATGAAGCCTTCTCTGACTCTCAGATGCTACGTTGACTACCGCTAGGATATGTGTGCCTGCTAAGTCGCTTCAGTCACGTCTGACTCTTTGTGACACAATGGACTGGCACCCACCAAGCTCTGTTCATGGGGATTCTCCAGGCAAGAATACTGGAGTGAGCTGTCATGCCCTCCTCCAGGGGATCTTTCCAACCAAGGGATCAAACCCATCTCTCTTATGTCTCCTGCATTGGCAGGCAGATTCTTTTCTACTAGCACCACCAGGGAAGCTCACAACATGCACCCTTGACTTCTAAAATCTAACATCATAACTGTGATATTGTGATAAAAAATTATATATTACACATCATTACATATATAATATTTAACATTATATGTAAGATGAGACATACAAGGAACTTAGAACATCTTTACTCCATTTAATATCCTCCCAAATTTGTGCTTTGTTGTCATGTATTTTAACTGTCTGTGTGTTTTATACACTAGTCTCTTTAAAATGCGTCTTTTCTATCCCTTTTCTTTCCTTCCTGTATCTCTGTGCTTCTGTGAGGGCTCATTTGCCTTCTGCTAAGAACATCTTTAGCATTTTCTTTAGTGTGCATCTGCTGTCTAAAAATGTCTTTATTTTGCCTTCATTTTTGAAATACATTTTTGATTCTAGATTGCCAATTATAGTTTCTATTCTAATATATTTTATTTTAAAAAGCTGTGTGTAACTTATTACATTCCTTTAAGAAACCACTGCATTGAAGTGGTTTGAAGACCACCACAAACCATCGCTAACCTGTAAATGGAAAAACTCTGCTGCAGAATGTGCCCCCTGACCATCCAGCTATTTCAAGCCATCTTGAGAAGTGAAGTGGTTCCCATAGTGAAGAATCTCCAACAAGCTTGCCAAAACACTAACCACTTTTACAGAGAGGCCTTTGGAACAGTCATTCAGTGTTCAGCTTCCCAGACTCCTTGGCTGGATCTGAGCCAACCTTGAGAGTTACAAGAAAGTTTCTACCCAATAAAGGAACCAGGAATCAGATTGCTCATGCTGCCAGTTTCAGCACAGAATTGAAAAGATGCATACTTAGGCAATAACAACTCGTAAAATCATTGACCAGCCTTTGCACTCAGAATGTGAGTTGAGCTAGCTGGAGGCAGGCTGAGGCAACCATAAAATTCTAGAATTCACTTACACTTTAAGCATTTGTTGAGTGTCTACTCTGTACCAGGCACTCAGGATAAAAAAAATAAGGTATTTGTCTCCATAATTGATAAGACTCCCATCAAAGCATCTGAGGTCAACTTATTGGGCCTGTTTCCTAAGTGCATTAGGTGGAGGCCACCCACTTGGCCTCCATGCCTCTCCTGTCCTTGCAAAGTCTGCCTTCTGCATGCCCCCACGTGCTTTAGTGACTATAGTACTCTCAGTCAGGTCATAATCAAGCCTTGGAGTATTGGGAGTCAGTCTTCAAAATGACTCAGTAAATACTAGTTGTGTGTCTATTACATGTCAGGCACTGTTCTAAGTTCTGGAAATAAAGGTTCTATAGTTATAGAACTCCATGGAATAAGGATGACAAATAACAAATAAATAAGTAGCTATGTCAGGTAGTGGTAAGGGCAACAGGAAATAGAAGCCAAATATGACGGGGCTATCTTAGAGTCTGGTCAGGGAGTCCTCTCTGAAGAGGCGAGATCCTGACAAAGCTGTCAATGAAGTAAAAAAGAGAGAGAGAGAGACAAGAGAGAACTTGATGGACAACTGCTTCCTGACAGAGGAACAGCTGAATGGCTGGAGCACAGAGCAGGAGGAGGGCTGATAGGAGGTGAGGTCAGGGGGAGGAGCTGGAGCCAAACACACACAGTGTCAGGTGTCAACTCCAGGCTTTTAAGGATATTTAATTGTAATAAAATTCAATAATTGTAAACAATTTTTTTCTTCTTATACAATTAACATATAGGTTTGTCTCTACAGTTTTTAGTTTAAAAGTCTGAACATAAATTTAATTCAAACTACAGCCCTAGAAAGAGCATGGGTGTAGGGTCAAACTGGCTACACTTTTATTTTGTTTTTATTATTTTCTAAAATTTCTTCCTTTTTTTGTTGCAGCACGAGGGCTTTCTCTAGTTGCCCGGAGGCAGGTGGAATCTTAGTTCCCCAAGCAGGGATCAAACCCACATCACCTGCATTGCAAGGTGGATTCTTAACCACTGAACCACCTGGGAAGTCCCATAATTGGCTACGCTTTTCAACCTATCTGTAAAATGAGAATAAATAACATACTATCCAAAGCAAAAGCATTCAGCGCAGCCTCACACTCAGATGACACTCAGATTTTTGTTTTGTGTCCTTCAAACACAAGGTGGGGGGTTGGGTGGGAGAGACATAGCCTTGCTGGGAGCAGGATTACTCACACAGACACTAGCTACCATGCTAAATAGAGTAGATTTCATCCTGCTGGGGAGGCCCCTTAACAGGGTTTTGGGGAAAGGAGTGAGAATGAGATTACTCAGTAGAGGACGGACTTGGGAAGGAGGAGGCACAGGAGAAGGCTATGATCAGAGGGCAGGAGATGGCAGTACCAGTAAGAAGGCGGCTATAGTAACCCAGGTGAGTGATGGTGAGAGTCTGACCTTGCTCACGGGTGGAAGAGAGAAGCGGAGGTAGGGAGGAGGAATGAATTCAAGAGATTCCCAAAGCTCCCAAAGTTGTTTACACATAGGTGCCATTGAGAGAGCTTCCTCCTCCATCTAGATTGCTCTGCTGCTTCTACACCTGCTATCTAACCTTCAACTTGAGACGCTTCAGTTCAGGAAAGCCCCACCCCACCCCCTCGCCCCCAGGCTGGCTTCAAACACCCTTTCTTACGCTCCCTCCTTTCTTACGCTCTCTGATCCTCCTGGAGAGACGGTTGTCGTGTGTCGCTCCCCACCTCCCTGCCTGGGAGGACAGCAGGGACTCTGACCGCCTTTCCTTTGTGTCTCCAGAGCCCTTAGGGATGTTCAGTCAATCTTTGTTTTTCACATTCACTCTGGCCTTGTGATTTCCAAACATAAGTTGGTTCAGCCTGGGAATGCTCCTGTTATCATTAAGAATCAAGTCTTCCCTTATAATTACAAAGTCCTGGATTTTTTTTTTTTTCTGGTTGCACAGTATCTGCCTTTATTGTATTCCAAGAAGAGGAAGCTAGCTCCAGATGCCCCCCATCCCAGGCCTCAAGGAGGGGTTCTCAGGAAGGACCCAAAGTGCTGGCGGAGAACAGCAGTTCCTCAGGAGCCTATACTGAGGCCCAGAGCTGCAGGCCCAGGATGGAGAGCTAATGGTTGGGGGCCAGGGTCCTAATTCCCAGGCACAAAGACACTCCTCCAACCCACAGGTGGATGGGCTGGATTCTTCCTAGAACTCCCGCGTGTACTCCCTCTGGAGAAGAGGCCCAGCCCTGTGTCTCTGGTCAAGAGAGGATGTGGAATTCACAGTGACTCCCTCTCCCTTCAGTCCGGAGCATGAGGTCCCACAAGGTCATCACCTTCCCTCTGGCCACAGCTGCTGATGCAACCTTCTTGCAGCTCTCACCTCACAGCAGAGGGTCTGGGAGAAGGAGGGGAAGGGTGTACTAGGTGAGGCGGTGAGGGGGGACAGAGAAGCCAGAGGGTCTGCTCCTCCCCAAGGAGTGGTAGGTAGGGTGGGGGTCAGACTAAGGAAGCCCTTGGCCCAGGGGACAAACAGGAGTCAATGAAAGGCAGGCAATAGGCTGCAGTTGGTCTCAAAGCCAGAGATGGGGAACAGGGGGCAAGGGAGCAGGGGAGGCAAGTGAGCGACTGCCTGAGTGACGGGGGTAGGCCGATGCACACGCATCATCAACGACCACTGCGCAAGGAGGGGACAGGCCCTGGGACAGGTTAGTGTGCAAGATAAACTGGGAGGAATGAGGCAAAATGGTTGAAGTAAAAGGCACTCTGAGAGTCACCAGGCCAGACACAGCAGAGGAAGTCTGGAGCCCTGAGGACAGGGAGAGATCAGAGCCAAGTGAAGGGAGAACGGGAGATGCTGGCCCGTGTGCCCCCAGAACACAATGTTCACAACAGAGTCTGGGCAGGAGGTTGACTGCAAAATCATGCAGAGGACTCAGGGAGCTCCCAGCAGCGGCCAGTGTAAAGTTCAAGGAGATCCAAGGTTGCCAGGGACTTGGAGGTGGGGGCTGGTAGCCCTGGTGAGAATGGCACCAGGAGAGGCCACTGGGCTGGGTGCCACTTACCCAGCATCTGATGAGAAACAGTGAGGACAGGCTGCTCGGAGAGGCCCCAGGTGGAGCCTCCTTGACATACCGGCTCTGCTTGGCTCTGTACTGGGAACGTCTCCATCAGTTCGAACAGCTTCCTTGTTGGTCTGATGCTAGGTGGAGGCCCCCAGCCTCCCATTGGGGCTACACGTGCTCTGGGCCTTGGAGCCCCCCTCTTGGCTGGGGGGTTGTCCCCATAACTGGATCCCAGATTTTAAGACCAACCTCATTCTTTTAATTTCAGAACAGCTTGTGCCCTATAACAAGAATACATCCCACTGCCCTGACTTCTTATTCCAGGGTTGAGGTTTCTAAGGAGAAGCTGGTTTTGGTGCCCAGTAACCAGGTTACTGTTGTTTGGCCTGCATCATTGCAAACTTGTAATTTATTGATTCTGATATTTATGCTGTGTCCCATCCCAAGATGTGCAGATAAGAAAGGCAGGCCTGAGATTAAGAATGGCCTGAAGAATGATCCTAATAATTAAATCACCTCCTTGGGTAGCACAGTGCCCATTTACTCTTGGAGTCTGTTGTGTTTAAATACTCCTTAACAAATTACATCCTGGTCAGGCCAGGACTCCCCAGAGAGGAGCATCTCTCAGGTGGCTCCAGGAAGACAGTTACTTATGGCAAAGCCAGTGAGTGGGGAGGAGACAGTATTTCAAACCTGCAAGAAAGAAAAATGTGAAGGCCAGCAAAGAGGAGCCCTGTCAGCAGAGCTGCTGTGGCTGTTCCCTTTCATCAGAGATGCATGACTCTCTGCTGAGTTCTGGTATTCTGGCAGCAAGACGGACTGGGGTGGAGTGGAAAAAAGAGGGTTCTCGGGTGGGGAAGATAGTAGGCCCAACATCCACAGCCTTCGGAATCAGAAAGATCAACATTAATACCATTACTACTGATGATACTAACATCAACCATAATAATAGCAAACACTTATGCAAAGCTTCTTGTTTGTCAGGAACTGTTCTAAACATTTTATCTATGTTAACTCATTTAATCCTCACAGAAACCCAATGAGACGGCTTATTGCCCTTATTTTACAGAGGGGGGAAACTGAGGCATAGACAGATAAGAAACTTACCTAAGACAACATAGGTAGTAAGTGAGAAAACTGGGAATCACACCTAGGCACCTGGTTCCAAGGCAAAGTTTCTTAACTACTCTAGCTTCCCCGATGGCTCAGACCCAGGTTCAATCCCTGGGTCAGGAAGATCCCCTGGAGAAGGGAATGGCTTACCCACTCCAGTATTCTCGCCTGGAGAATCCCATGGACAAAGGAGACTGGTGGGCTACAGTCCATGGGGTCGAAAGAGTTGGACACGACTGAGCAACTAACATTTTCACTTTCTCTCTGCTTTATTTTATCTCCACAGTTGAACAGTGATACTGGTACTCACATGGCAGGGTGATTTTGAAAGGTTGAACAGTATGCACTCAATTAGTAGTAAATAAGAATTAGAAATAGTGTAGTGAGACAATTCCCCGGTGGTCCAGTGGCTAAGACTCTGCACTCTCAGTGCAGGGGACCAGGGTTTAATCCCTGATCAGGGAACTAGATCCCACATACTGCACCTAAGAATTTGAATGCCTCAATTAAAGATCCTGCATGCCACAGAGAATTGGAAGATCCTGTGTGTCCCAACTAAGACCCAGCACAGCCAAATGAATAAATAAATAGAAATAAATAAATATTTTAAAAAGCAGTATAGTGATAAGAATCTGGGAGTGAAATATCTTGTAACAGTTTTGGACTGTAAGTATCAAGAATCTGACTGCCTCACCTAGGCAAACATGAAATTTATTGAAGGGGTATAGAATATCTTTTCTTTAAAAAAAAAAAACTTTTTATTTTGTACTGGAGTATAGCCAATTAACAATGTTGGTATAGTTTCAGGGGGATATAGGATATCTTATCTTGAGCTTGAAGGGTAGTGTCTTAGAGATTTTTCTACAGTGTTCTTGGTAGCAAAACCCATGAGGGAGGGAGGGAGGCAGGAGGCAGGAAGGCGTGGGCAGAGGGAGAAGCCAACTGTGATCCCACAGGGATGGCCTTTCAGAATCAGTCCAAGGGAGGCCACTCCAAGGAGGGAGCATAACCTTGGTGAGGTTATGAGCAGTTTATGGGATGAGGCTTACCTGTGGCCATCAGCATGCAACACTGCCCAGTCTTGGGAGGCAGTCAGGACAGTGCACCAACGCACCCACTATAGGAGGAAACAAAATTGAAGTAAAACTAACAGCTAAGCTTGAGAAAGGAAGTGGCTCAGCTGCACTGGGCAAGCAAGGTGGCAAGAGCAAATGGAGAGCCTTTTGGGAGTCACAGTGTCACTCTCCTGGTTCCTTTCCTTCATTATTTAAAATTAATTTTTATTGGAGTATAGTTGCTTTACAGTGTATTAGTTTCTACTGTACAAAATGAATCTGCCATACTATGAAAATTGTTCTGTTATGTCTGACTCTTAGGACTGTATCCCATGGACTGTATCCTGCCAGGCTCCTCTGTCTATGGAATTTCCTAGGCCAGAATACTGGAGTGGGTAGCATTCCCTTCTCCAGGGGATCTTCCCAACCCAGGTATCAAACACCAGTCTCTATCCCCTCTTTTTTGGATTTCCTTCCCATTTAGGTCACCACAGAGCACTGAGTAGAGTTCCTTGTGCTATAGAGTATGTTCTCATTAGTCATCTATTTTATACGTAGTATCAGGAGTATATATATGTCAGTCCCAACCTCCCAGTTCATCCCACCCTCCCTTTCCCCCTTGGTATCCATACATTTGTTCTCTATGTCTCTCTTGTTCCTTTCTTTCTTGAATAATTTTACTAGATATCCTTTTGTTTTATCTTATTGAGGTATAGTTGATTTACAATTTTTGTTAATTTCTGCTGTACAGCAAAGTGATTCAGTTATATATATATATATTCTTTTTCATCTTCTTTTATATTATGGTTTATCTGAGGATATTGAATATAATTCTCTGTGCTATACTATAAGACCTTGTTGTTTATCCATCATATATATATATGTGTGTGTGTGTGTGTATACATATATATAGTTTGCATCAAAGCTCCTAAGTGGTTCCTTTCATTGAATGTTCAGTTTCCGGGCAAAGAGCACGTGGGCGGGTCTACCGGGTTGCATAACATCTGTTGGCTAGGATCGGTGGAGACTCTGATCAACAGTTCTGTCAAGTTCCTCCCATCAGGAGATGGGAACTGTTTCTCTACGCCTTGAATCTGTGCTAACTTTGTCACTTGCTTTGCCCAGTAAGATGAGTGGAAGTGATGATGACGTACCAATTCTGAACCTAACAGGTCTTGAGGACTTTCACTTTCTCATAGAATTCTGCTCAGCTGCCATGTGAATAGGCTCGGACTAATTTGCCAGAGGCTGACACTTCATGTAGAACAAGGATGAGCCATCGCAAATTTAAAGCCAACATAGGTCCCCTAGTCCCTGGCTGACGCTGCCTCTAACCGCACATTCGTGAGTGAGCCCAGTCAAGACCACAGGAGCCCCAACCCCAAATTCTGACCCACAGAACAATGAGCTAAATATGTGGAAAGTGCCACTAAGTTTTGGGGGATGCTAACTGATACATGCTTCTGATATACCATGTGCCCATCACTCACTTGCCAGATCATAAGCCCTCGCCCATGGGGATTAGGTGTGCTTTCCTCCAGCTCAGATTTTGGTCACGTGATCTGGTACCTCCTTTTCTGTACATCTGCTTTTCCTCAACTGAAGGTGAGGGTGCAGAGTTGGAGAGGCAGCAGATCTAAGATTCCTTGCCACATTCAAACTCAAACCAGCAGTTTACTCTTCAGATGAGGCCTGTGACCCAGAAGGAGCTGGTAATGTGTGTGTGTGTGTGGTTCCTTAATTAGTTAACTAGTTATTAGTCAACTCTTTTAGTTTTCCAGGTTTGCTAACAATTTTTTGGATCTTATAACTTTTATTAAAAGCATACTATGTGCCATGCATTTGTTAATCAGCTGCTTCATGCACATTATCTTATGATTACATATCTCCCCGTTCCAAAGGCAGAGAGATGGTATATAACTTTCCCGAGGCCATACAGCTAGTAGCAGAGCCAGAACCAGCCCTAAGGTTTTCAAAGTTTAATATTTATATTCTTTGTCCTATTATGGGCAACCAACCAAGCCAGGGGCCTCTGGCTGGGCTGTGACCCCTCACATAGAAAGATGTGGTTATTGAGTCCACTAAATATCAGTGGAAGCAACCCATACCCCAAATGAAGCAGAACTGATCATCAAAAATTCGAGAGAGAACAGTGTTATAGGACAATAAAACCATAACTGGTGTTTAATAATGAAGGTAGTTGATTAGTTTCATTGCTTTTGTGGAGAATTATGCTTTGTATTTTATCATGTTCCCAAGTGTTTTATATATATTGTTTTATTTGGATAATACAACCTTTAAAAAAATTTATTTAGGTATGTATATTTTTGGCCATGCCAAGTCTTAGTTGAGGCATGTGGGATTCTCCAGTTTTAACATTCAAACTCTTGTAAGTTGCGGCATGTAGGATCCAGTCCCCTGACCAGAGATCCAACCCAGATCCCCTCATTGGGAACATGGAGTCCCAGGCACTGGGAAATCTTGGATATATAGCCTTGAAGGGACACTGATTATCTGAAGCGGGCTCCTGAATTAAGGGCTAATATTTAGCTGGCATGAACCAGAATAGCCATATTGATTGTCAAACACTGAAATAATTCCATAGTTGACAGAACACTTATCTTGAGCCTTCAGAATACCCACATATACCTCCCTGACTCAACTCCTCCTGTACCTTCATCTGAGACCCAGTACCCCACCTTCCAAAGATCCAGAAATTAAAGGGTAAGCAACTGGCCCAATGGGGTGTCGATTACCCAACCCCAGCAATGCTGTGGGGCACCGAGTATTGGGCCTCGCCCCAAGAATTGATACTTCCCTACCATTACTCATTTCAACTCAATAAACTTGGTACTTTAGAAAGACCTCTGATAGGGCTACTCTTGAGGATGTGCTGAGATGGCAAAGACTGGTAGAATGAAAATTCTGTATTCTGGAACTTTCTCCATCCTTTACCACAACCCTCAAAATCTAACTATATCATATCCTATCCACTTAGGGCTCATGCTTTGCTCGCCATGGGAAAAGGACCTGCAGAACATTAGTCTTCCAAAATGTCTTCTGAATAAAAAAGGTTTGGGGATCTTCCCTGATGGTTCAGTAGCTAAGACTTTATGCTCCCAATGCAGGGGCCCTGGGTTTGATCAGTAGTCAGGGAACTAGCGATCTAATGCCACAGCTAAGAGTTTGCATGCAGCAACTAAAGATCCCACATGCTATAACTAAGACCTGGCACAATCAAATAAATAACTAAACACAAGTTTTAAAAAACAAAAAAGGTTTTGTGATCATCTAAGTTGATGAACGCTGCCTGCTATATCCTGTTTTGGGAGCTTCACATATTACATAGTAAAGGCTCTGAGAAGACCTGTGGTAAAGAAATCTACTTCGTTTAATCCAACATTTCCTAACCATGAAATTTCATTTACCTCCCATGAGAGACTAGGGATGTATAGAAAGCCTCAGTGAGAGAGAATGAGGAGCCAGAGGAGGAAAAGGAAGATGGAAATGCTGCTGACTCTGTACTTGTAAACCAGGTCAGGTCAGGAGGTGAGGCAGGAGATGGAAGTGGAGAGAAAAGAGTGCAGGGCAGCACGGTGCTGGCCCTGCTACCCCGTGGCCACCATGCCCTCTGACTTCTGGGCAAGTGCAGAGAGGAGGGCCAGGCAGCAACTGGGACTCCCCCTGGGATATCTGGAAGACCTCAAGGCAGATTCCAGTCTGCCAGTCAAGAGCTGGGTTCTCATTCCAGTTCGGTAATTTTCCAGATGTGTAACTTTGAGCATGTTATTTAAGTTCCCTGGGCCTCTCTTTCTTCAGTTCTAAGGATGAAAGTAGACAAATACATGTAAATGATTTCCAACAGTTGCCTAGGTGTCACCGGAGGGCTTCTTAGAGTAGAGTGCTGGCTCCTACCCCCAGGGTTTGACTCAGTAGGTCTGGAGGGAGCTGATGAGTTCACTCTTCTGACTAGTTTCCAGGTTCCAAGTGATCAGTCTGGTTAGTTTTCTGCAATTGTGGTTTCCATTCTGCCTGCCCTCTGATGGAGGGCAGAGGCTTGTGGAAGCTTCCTGATGGGAGGGACTGGCTTTGGGGGAATCTGGGTCTTGCTCTGATGGGCATAGCCATGCTCAGTAAATCTTTAATCCAATTTTCTGTTGATGGGTGGGGATGTGTTCCCTCTCACAGGAGGAATAATGGTGACTTCCTTTGAAAGGATTGTTGTATTCAGTGCCCCTGATCCCATGGCAGGCCACTGTCGACCCAGGCCTCCATGGGAGACTCCTAAACACTCACAGGTGTGTCTGACTCAGTCTCTTATGGGGTCACTGCTCCATTTTCCTGGGTCCTGGTGTGCACAAGGTTTTGTTTGTGCTCTTCAGAGTCTGTTTCCCCAGTCCTGTGATCTATAATCAAATCCCACTGGCCTTCAAAGACTGGAGGTTCTTAGTCCCTTTGCCAGATCCTCAGGTTGGGAAATCTGTTGTGGGCCCTAGAACTTTTGCGAAAGTGTGAGAGCTTCTTTGGTATAATTGTTCTCCAATTTGTGGGTTGTCTGCTCTGTGGCTCTATGGTGGGTCTCACAAGCTGTGCCTCCCAGGTCTGCTGTAGCCAGAGCCCCTGTCCCCGTGGCAGGCACTGCTGGCCCATACCTCCCCAGGAGACACTCAAACACTCAAAGGCAGGTCTGGCTCAGTCTATTGTGGGGTCCCTGGGTCCTGGTGCACACAAGGTTTTGTTTGAGTCCTCTGAGCATCTCTGGTGGGTATGGAGTTTGATTCTAAACGTGATTTCGCCCTTCTACCATCCTGTTGGGGTTTCTCCTTTGCCCTTGGACATGGGGTATCTTTTTTTTGGTGATATCCAACATTCTCCTTAATGGTAGCATACGTATACTCCAGTCGCTGAGGCCTCCATGGGTCATGCAGGCAGGCATGGGGAGAGGTTCACTGCTGCTTCAAGGCCTGGGCCCAGCCAGGGGCAGCCATAGGGAGGGCCCTGGAGCTCTACAGAAACAGTCCTCAGTCTCTTCTGGGCACCCCCAGCTTACCTGCCAGCCCAAGGCCAGAGGGCCTGGAGGGCCTGTGGAGCAGGTCACAATCTGTCTCTCACCACACTCTCCACTGCAGGGACCACACAAACACACACATACACACATACCCATCCTAACATCTATCAGAAAAAACAGTAGCCACCCCCCCAAAACCCTTCTCATGGATCCAGTTGGCAAACAGGATTGTCCAAAATCAGCCCCTCATCTCTCCCTGCCAGCTAAGAGCTTGTCTTCAGGAAAGAGAGGACAATGCTGGTGTTTGAGTCACAGACTTGGCCTAGAGAAGGAAGAAGGGCTTTCCTTCCCTGGGCACCTCAGTGAACCTTCCTTCCTGTGCCCCATCCTCAGAGCTCCCATGAGCATCACAATGGCACCCATCTTCTCTCCTGCAGCCTCTTCTGGTTTGGAGGCACTTTCTCAGTTTTCAGCCCTCATCTGTGAAATTCAAACGGGAAAGAGAACTCTGACTTCTCCCTGCTGTGGGAAGAGAGTGCTTGTCTTTCCACATATGACCCCATGATCACAGGGCCTATAAACCATAAAAGAGCCAGATCTCAGGACCCACTGCAACTCTTAGTGAGAGCAGGAGAAGAGGGGCTAGAAACTGACATTCATCGGGTGTATACTAGCTGGGTGACATCAGGAAAATTACTTAACCTCTCAGAGTCTCAGAGACTTTATCCCCAAAATTGTAATACCCGGCTTCCAGGGTTCTCATAATATTAAACAGAACCTGTGCCAGTGTCTGGAACTTGGTATGTGCTCACTGATTAATTCAATAAACATTTGAAATAAGTTCAAATGTTTACTGAATTTATTCTCTGTATCAGGCACTGTTCTAGGCACTGGGGATTAACAGTGAATAAACAGGACTAAAACCTCTCCCCTTGTGAAGTTTGTTTTATTGCTTAAGAATTATGGTTAGTTGTTATTATTTGTTAGGTATTATACTACACTTTCAGAGAAGGCAATGGCACCCCACTCCAGTACTCTTGTTTGGAAAATCCCATGGACAGAGGAGCCTGGTAGGCTGCAGTCCACAGGGTCGCTAAGAGTTGGACACAACTGAGAGACTTCACTTTCACTTTTCACTTTCATGCATTGGAGAAGGCAATGGCAACCCACTCCAGTGTTCTTGCCTGGAGAATCCCAGGGACAGGGGAGCCTAGTGGGCTGCCGTCTATGGGGTCCCACAGAGTCAGACACGACTGAAGTGACTTAGCAGCTGCAGCAGCAGCAGCATACTACACTTTAACCACTTATCTTTCTACACACGTGTGAATATACATGAATATATTTATATCAAGTTAGTTATGGTCATTTCCTTTTATTTATTTTATTAAAATATTTTATTGGAGTATAAGTGGTTTACAATGTGTCCGCTTCAGGTGTACAGCACAGTGACTCAGTTATACATGTATATTCTTTTTCAGATTCTTTTCCCTTATAGGTTATTACTAAATATTCAGTACAGTTCTCTGTGCTACACAGTAGGTCCTTGTTGATTATCTATTTTAAGTATAGTTGTGTGCATATGCTCATCCTAAACTTCTAATTTATCTCTCCCCCATTCCCTTTTATTTAGATAAAAAGCTGTTTCAGAGGAATAAAGTAAGTTGTTCAGGTTCACAGAATCAGAAAGCAAGGGACCTAGAACTGAAATCTAGGTCTGTCTGTCTCTTAAAAGTTGATCTTTAAACTATGCTGTAGTCAGAGAAACAATCAGACCCACCAAAGCCTCAGAAAGTGGCAGCAACCATTCAGAGATGGCATCTTCCTTTTCATGTCAGCAGCTCTTGTTGCATTAGTCCCCTTTAAAAGGAATAATAGAGACCCTGATTTTCAGTGCTATGATTATCACTACAGACCCTACTGTGTGAGCCATAATTAATGGAGATGCCAACTGCCAACTAACCAGAAAACCTCCAGCATCATAAATCTGTCCCCTGCCTTCTCATGAGAACTGATGGATGAGGGATTCAGCTTAAATATTTAACAAACAATAATTCAAATACCTATTCAACCATTTACAAGTTGGCATGTTTATAAATATAAGAGTTACACTTTCTTGCATTTTACATGAAATGTACTTAGGGTTGAATGGAGGGGCTAGAAATGCCCCATATTTTATGGGGAAGAATCTGGGGGAGGAGATGGAATTAGCCTCCCAGTCTTGGTTCAACTTGAATTTATGAAACTTCCAGCTACTATCATGTACCCTTGTGTCACGCCCTCACCTCACTGGTAAGCAAATTAACCACAGATAATGTGTTAGAAGGCCCAGCTGTGCAGCTGGAGTAAGATGCCAGAGCCTGATCGCCTTTCCATCAGCAACTCTGAGGATGAAGCCTAACACACAGCCGACAGTACGATGAATTATTAACTTTGAGCCTCCACGATCTCTCTGTTGCTTGAACGGGTCATCTCTCTGGCTGTAATTCAACCTACTTCCTCCTTTCCCACTTCCCAACAGACAACCAGGAAGGAGGCCCAACTCCGGGAAGACATTCTAGCCCAGTAGCCAGGGGTTGTGAGCCGTGAATGTCTGGATGCTGTTTGAATTTAACTGTTTTGAATGAATAAAGTCTAAGTCAGCATTGACAGCAGTGATTTATCTGCACTTCACAATTATTGAATTTAGATGCTCCATTCACTGGGTGATTTATTAAACTGCTCTCCCCTCCAAGGGAGAATCAAAGCGCCTCCTTGGGCCCTAATGGATAGACACTTTGGAGGCACTTAGGGAAGCCATTGTTGATAAGACTTACTACCTAAAAGAGCACCCTGGCTCATGTTGTCTCTGCACGGAAATAACCTCCATTATTTGTGTTTCCTTCACAGTCAATAACTCACCCTTTCCAAAGAAGGGTGGGGCTCTTGGCAAGTACCTCTGATGCTGTAGGGGTTGAAGTGTCACATCTGAACAATGAGTTGCCTGCCACGTTCACCTCCTTTCGCCCACACCTCCCACCTGTGTAGCCCAAGGTCCCTCCAGGTTGAAGAGAGATCCACAACTCTGGCCACCAGCTGCCAACCCTCCGTGATCACGGGTTCTACCTCCCTATGTCTGCCCCTCAAAACAATTCCAGTTAGGACCTTATTTTCCTCTTCTCAAAACAATGCAGATACTGAAACACATCAGTGAGAATGGAGAGGAGAAAGGGGCCATGAAATGAATCAAATACAGGTTGGAACACCCAGCACCCTCATGATTGAAAAGGGCATTGGCATCTGTGGCACCAGCCATAGACGATTCCAAGCGGCGAATGGCCTGGTAATGAAATGAACCCCAGTCAGCAGCATATCTGGTGTGGCATCTTGCCTCATCTTTCTTCTACTCTGGGAAAACAAAATTAGCTTATGGGGCACAAAAGGATAAAACAATGAAAGTCAAGTTCTCCCTGCAGAGGCCCCAGTTCTAGGTCTTCTCAGATTCAGGTTTCAAGGGCAGAGGTCAGTTATTTTGAAAGAAGACAAAGGAAAAACAAAGCTGATCCAAGACAATGATTAATAAACATCAGAAAGCACGATATGTTTGAATAGAAGAAACTTGTATAAAAGACAGTAATGGTAACTCACATGTGAACAGTTTGTGATCATTACAAAGCACATTCACAATCATTTTCATGGAGTGGGGCAGGACTGATCCGAAGGAGAATAAGGAGATGGACTCTGATATGGGAGGAGGGAAAGACCTAAAATGTAATTATTAGAAACAAAGTAACTTATAAATACATTTAGGAGAAAGTGGGCTAGTCAGGAAGACCTTATGGAGAACATCTGCGGTACTGCAGAACTGTGGTTTCTCTCCCTGACAGGAAGGAGTCAGTATGGATCATAAATCTTATGGCTACACATCCAAGTTTTCGGTCTGTTTTTTTACCCATTGGTGTTGCTGCCCAGATGGAGCCTCAGGCAGAATTTCCTCCTCACCTGTGTACCTTGGCTTGGGTTGAGAGCAATTGTAATGGCTGTGCTTTTTCTTGCTCAGGAAATTTGGGCCTGCTTGGAGCAGAGTGACTGTAGCAGAGCAAGGAGCCAGGCTTTTCATTGGAGGCTCATAGTCATTCCGGGAAGTAAATATTATTAGTTCTATCTTTAAAACAAGCCAACAGAGGCACAGAGAGGTTGAGTATACCCATCTCAAAGTTACACATTCATATCATTTCTTACAAAGCAGAGATTCTAGTCCATATGTTTCGATCTCTCCCCCACCCAGCTCTTTTCTTGTTTTCTACAAAGAAGAGAATTAGGATTTAGTGGCAAGAGAAGGCCATGTAGGTGGGACCTGGGGCTCCTGTGTCTAAATTAACCAGAACCTTCTCCTCTCTTTTGCATACTATAGTTCCAAGTACAATCTTAGGGAAAAGACTTTGGGCTTCTCAAATACCTTTGAATACTACTATCATAGACAAACTAACCTTCTTTTTACTGATGATTGGATATGAAGATGAAGTGAAAAATCTGAATGGCTCTTATATGATAGCTATTTTTCACAAAAATAATCCCTTTCATTAACCCAATGCTAACATAAACTGGAACAACAAACAGACTACTGAACCATGTACATAGTAAGGTTTCAGAAATATTAATTAAACTGAATTGAAAGTCTCACATACACTGGCAGCCGTTGCTCATGAGTAAAGGCCCTGCTTGCCTCTCTAAGGGTCAGCAAAAGCCAGATGGTTATCTGGAATTCAGGATGAGGCAAGAGTAGGCCAGATGTAACTTGCTCCTTCTTGAAGGACAGAAACTTTTCAGCATTTTGGCAACTATTATTGAGAAACCACCCAGGGAGAAGGTAGTTTTAAACACAATTAGGATTCTATTTTAAGGAGAAATCAGAAACTGCCCATTTAATGCTAATGTTTGATCTACTGTGAAACAGTAGAGGGAGAAGCTATTACAAATCTGCTAATACCATCAAAACTTATAAAGTGATAAAATGAAGTGACATGAAGAAAAGGCAGTCACCCCAAGCATGAGGCAGGCTAATAGCTGTGAATATAGAAGAGAGCAGAGAATTATTCTGAAAACCAGTGATACAGATCACAGTGTTTTATGGCCGCTCTGCATGGTGACCCGAGGACACTCGTGGTTCTTGACCAGTTAGAATGATCTCCAAAACAAGACACATACTCCAGGGATCTAGCACAGTGATTGGAATTGCTATTTGCATTTATTTCATCTATTAAAATGACTATTTTTGTGTGATTCTTTAATATTACCCATGTATTAGTACAGAGAACTTCCCTGGTAGCTCAGTGGTAAAGAACCCTCCTGCCAATGCAGGAGACTCAGGTTTGATCCCTGGGTGGGGAAGATCCTCTGGAGGAGGAAATGGTAACCCATACCAGTATTCTTGCCTGGAGAACTCCATGAATAGAGGAGCCTGGCGAGCTGCAGTCCATGGGGTCACAAAAGAGTCAGACACTACTGAGTGACTAACCAACAACAACACAAATATAATCTTAAATAAACATATAGCTATCTCCACTACCCAACACTTGCTGTCAGAATGCTGGAGCCAAATCAACTCAAATGAATTTCAGGATACATTTTTTTGCTATCCAAACTCTTACTACTTGCTCTTGGAATCTTGGGGGAGGCCAAATTGATTTGGATAAACTGGTACTCACTATTCAAATATACTATCCCAACTCAGGAGCTGCCATAATGAAGGATAGTTGTGTGTAATCATGGAGGTGCCAAAGGTGGTTTGTTGCTATTGTTGTTTTAATGGTTTTTGAATTTTTTTAATTTAAATTTATTTTTAATTGGAGAGTAATCACTTTACAATATCATGTTGGTTTCTGCCGTATGTCAACATGAATCAGCCATAGGTATATGTATGTTCCCTCCTTCTTGAACCTCCCTCCCACATCCCACCTGATCACACCCCTCTAGGTTTTTATTTACTTATTTTTTAACTGCACCATGCAGCATACAAGATTTTAGTTCCCTGACCAGGGATTGAACCCGTGCACCCTGCGATGGAAGTGTGGATTCTTAACCACTGGACCACCAAGGAAGCCCCTGTTTTTGTTTTTTAACTAAGATGCACTGTCAATGGAATTTAGGAAATGGCCACATTGACAGGTCTGATGTTGAGTCACAGGCTGCACTTGCAAGACTCTGGGTCATCTAAGAGCTCCAGACCAAGCAAAATGCTGCTTTTGTGTTCCTGTCTAGAGTGAAGTTGCATCTTTCTTGAAAATTAGATTCTGATACATGTATAAAGTGAAAATTTCATGTCATCAAAATTTCCCTTAAAAATGCCTGAGAAAAATACTATGTTGAAGGTTGATGAATCATCTTTTGGTGAGTCCATGATGGGCAGGATTTTTTGTTGTTGTTTTGTTTTTCAGTTTGGGGAAAAATAAATCACCATTTCTTGATTGAATCCTCATAAAGATATTGGACTGCACTTTGAGGCCATGTGGTACCAGAAATTCACATCTTTAAATATCAGAATCAAAGTCAGTGCAGCAACACATTTTATAAGAGGCCATGGGGAAGACAGATCCCCTGAGAAGGAACCAATTCCAGTCTCCCCTTCTCATGCTCCTCACAGGCAGATGTGTTGAGTGGACCGAGAGTAGATTCTGCACCCTCTCCACCAACTACCGAAGCAGAAGTCAACTGAGTGGCGTGGTGGTTGCCTAACTCTACATCTATATGTAAAACAATTGAATTGTTTACTTTAAATGAGTCAATTGCATAGTATATAAATTATGTCTCAATAAAGTGACCCCATAGACTATAGCCTGCCAGGCTCTCCTGTCCATAGGGATTCTCCAGGGAAGAATACTAGAATGGGTTGCCATACCCTCCAAGAGATGAATTCAGTACCACTTCCAGCCCCAGGCTCTTCTCCTGGGCCCCGCGCTTTAGAGATCCCTGGCTTTGGCTCTCCTATAACTGTACCCTCCCCACAGGTTGAATGTCCATCAGGCTAAGGGAACAAGTCCACCAAGATCCTTCACTGTCCCTTGTAGGCCATTCTGTTGGTACTTGGCACCCTGAAATTCCTACACAAATGGCCCCAATTTGCTTTTATGACTTGTAGAGTCTCTTCACCTGTCCATCTCCCAATAATGAGAACAGGCTTTGTCACAGGTGTGCATACTCAAAATTTTGAGGGTATAATCTAGGGACTACTCTTTGCATTTGGGTGGGCATGTAGACAGAGCTTGAACATTGAGGTTGGGCTTTCCGGGCATGTGCATAAGATTCCTCACATTGCAGGGCTAAAGTAGAGGTAGGAAAGGAAGGGGGTTAGCCTTGATTCAAGGGCCCTTATTTCTACTCTTATTCCCATATCCTCATACGTTGGAACATACCAGCAATGAGGAACAGTCCCAAAATCAGAATAAGTATCAGCCTACCAGACTTTTCCCAATGTAAGTACACTTCTTCTTTCTCAGAAATCCCCAAACAGTGATGGCTAACGTGCATTAAATGTTAGGGTCTTTCTCTAATATATTTAACCAGCACTATCTCATTTCTTTTTTTTAATATTTTTTGATGTGGACCATTTGTAAAGCCTTAATGAATTTGTTACAATATTGCTTCTATTTTGTGTTTTGCCATTGTTTTGTGTTTTTTTTTTTTGGCCCTGAGGCATGTGGGATCCCAGCTTCCCGACCAGAGATTGAACCTGCACCTCTTACATTGGAAGGTGAACTCTTAACCACTGGGCAGCCAGGGAGTTCCCCTCATTTATTTCTTACAATGAGGTGGATGCCGTTTTCACCCCAACTTCCCTAATGAGAACACTGGAGCTTGCAAAGGTTAAGAAAATAGTCGAGTCAGAATTTGGTAACAGGACAATCTCACAAAATCCCACCAAGCCATATTGCTTCCCTAGGAATGCCTAACTCATAGATGAGATTGTGTGAGCAAGAAACAGGCCTCTTTTTTTAGCATCTAACAATTCTGAGAGTGATACAAAAAGGAAAAAACATGTATATCTTCCAACAGGATAGTTGACGAAGTTTCTTTCATTCAAACAAGACCAGATAGTGCAGGACGTGCATAAATATTGTAATATGAATCACATTGGCAGAGGACATTTTCATTTTTCTCTGCAGCCTGAAGCAATGGGTTGTCAGTTATTCTTCCTAAGATTAATCTTTCTGCATCAGAGATATGGAGATCAAGGGTTCAGGGCCTGATGACTTATGCACACATGAATATGATTTTCTATATGTTACTAAAAATTTGGTTCACAAAGCATTCCTTCTCTCTGAAATCTCAGTGCCATAGTTTCTTGAAACTTATTGATCTGCTCAGGGGTGGTTTTCTCGAGGTTGCAAACAGGACCTCCACATTTACCAGCCCAAAGTGGTTTTAGAACAGCTGACTCAATTCCTGTGTGGACACAATTAAAAACAATTGATAATGAATGAATATTCATGAGCATATCCCATTATTAGGTGGCACCCCCATTCTACAGATGGGGAAACTAAGTCTGAAAGAAATGGCATAAATTTTCTAAAGTGGTAGGTGAGGGTCAGAAATCAAATCAGTTCCCTGATGCCACTTGGCTTATTGGAGCCTGGCATTTTCACAGATATAAGGCACTGCCATTGTGACTTTTGTCTTAACCTAGAGAATTGTATTGAGTTGTGAGAGTTAGACCATAAAGAAGGCTTAACATCAAAGAATTGATGCTTTCCAGTCATGGTACTGGAGATGACTCTTGAGGGTCCCCTGGACAGCAAGGAGATCAAACCAGTGAATCCTAAAGGAAATCAACCTTGGAAAAGACCCTGATGCTGGGAAAGATTGAAAGCAGGAGGAGAAGGGGGCAATGGAGGATGAGATGGCTGGATGGCATCACCAACTCAATGGACATGAATTTTGGCAGACTCCAGGAGATGGTTAAGGACAGGGAAGCCTGGCATGCTGCAGTCCATGGGGTTGCAAAGAGTTGGACATGACTGAGAAGCTGAACAATAAGAGAATTGTACAGGAATAGAAACCATCTTGGCAGATGATTCCCCAGCCTCCACTTCTCCATCTTCTCCCAGAAATAGCACCCAGATTTTGGTGCGGAGAGCAGCTCCTTCCTGGGCTGAGACCCCCTCTCTTGGAGGGGAGGTCACTTCCTCCTCATCTCCAGAGGGGTCTCTGATTGACTTCAGTAGTTCAGCCCATCTCACTCTGATCCACAAGGATCTTCAGGACGGGCATGGGACCCAGTCTGCCTGGTGAGATGTGAGGAGACAGCTGTGGGGACTTCCAGGAAAGAATTTAAGTTTCTTTTTTCATCCACAGTAACAACTGGAACAGATCAGTCTTCCTCCTTTGGAGCATATACTGTATGAAGGGAGGCCTGAGAACACTGTTGTCATTCTTGCTACCATGAGGAGGCAGCTCGGGAAAGAGGGGAAGAGAAGGGGAGCTGACCCACAGAAAAGGGCAGAGTACAGGGAATGCAGAGAAATGGAGATGAAGCTACGAGAGTGTCATCTCTAGACCATCTCACACCTAAACATACCACTTTTGCTTAATTTTGATTGAGTTGATATAGTGGGGTTTATCTGGGATCGCAAAGAGTTGGACATGACTGAGCGACTTGACTTTCACTTTTCACTTTCATGCATTGGAGAAGGAAATGGCAACCCACTCCAGTGTTCTTGCCTGGAGAATCCCAGGGACGGGGGAGCCTGGTGGGCTCCTGTCTTTGGGGTCACACAGAGTCGGACGCAACTGAAGCGACTTAGCAGCAGCAGCATCTTCACTTTGCATTTGAGAAACTGAGGCTCAGAAAGGCTGAATAACTTATCAGGTCCCCACAGTTAGAAAGGATGGAAACAATGTTCCTTTACCTCAAATCTATGACTTCTTCAATGTTTTAAAAGATGCTTTTCCCCAACTTGGGTCAAACCATAGTTTTTCTTCTTTACCCGGGAAAAATAAGCAGACAACCACTCCATAAAAGATTTATAGAGAAAAGGCCAGAAGACATTGAAAAGAACAATAAGTCCATTGTAACAGAAAGAGCTGTACTAAAGCCAACAGAACCAACAGAATTGGGAATGGCCAATCTTGGGCGTTGAGAACAAGTTCTAAAATAAATGTTGACTGATTTGTTAGAAACCAGGGAGGTTATTTTTTCAAATAATTAGTTGGGACCTCAAAATATTTTCATTAAGATGTCAAAATCTGTGGAACAAAAATAAGAAATGTAATAAAAAATAAAGCATAAAATATTAACTTTCAATTAGACCTTAGACATCATTTTACCCTACTTCCCACTATTGAAGAATTTCGTTTTACCACATTCCTAACAGGTGGTCATCCTACCCTTATTTGAATACCCCCATTGATGGAGAGCTCACTATCTCATAAGGTAGCCAGTTTGGTGTTAAATTACACTGTACTCTGATTTAATTAATGACAAATTAAAAATACAGATAAGCATAACCAGAAAGTTTACAGGATAATATTTTGTATTCTTTTGACTTTTTATTATATTTTAACTTTTTTTTCTTCTCAGTATTTCCTGTTATTTTATAAACCTTCCTCTGATTTGGCAAACAGCTTGTATGTTCTATGTACTCTACCCTGGAAGAGGAATGGCCAAGCAGAGAATAAAGGAAAATCAGGACATAAGTAACAGATTTAGGGATTTAGATATAAAGAAAGACTATCCTACTTTCAGAGCAAATAGCATCATCAACAACAAAAAGATTCTCCAGACTGGAGAAGGTAAGAAAGTCACAGAAGAAACACAGAGAGCTTAGACATAGTGGGGTGCCTGCATCCCTCCCACACCAACTTTAGGTCAAGCTCTGAGTGAGAGAAGACAGCAGAAATTCCAGACAGGTTTCAGAAGGTCAAGAGGCTCCTCTCCTGTGAGGAGCATCTATGAAGAGGGGAGATACACCAGTGTAGAAATAACCCTGTGAAATATCTAGGGATACAACTCTGCCACGGACCTGCAGACTTTCCCACAGCACAGCATGGTAGGGGGGTGGGCCCTTGCTGATGCGAGGAAGTGGATTTCATGGTGACCAGCAAGGGCTCATGACACAAGATCACATGAGTGCTAAGTAGCTTCAGTCATGTCCAACTCTTTGCACCCCCATGGACTATAGCCCACCAGGCTCCTCTGCCCAAGGGATTCTCCAGACAAGAATATTGGAGTGAGTTGCCATGCCTTCCTCCAGGAGATCTTTCCAACCCAAGGATGGAACCCTTGTCTTCTGCATTGGCAGGTGGATTCTTTACCTCTGAGCCACCAGGGAAGCCCATAAGATCACAGAGAGGTGGAAACATCTCAGTGAGCCAAGGGAAGTGAATCATGACCAAGGGTCAGAGTCCCCCTACCTGTCTGCCTTCCTGGGATTTTAGTGGAAGCCTTAACAGGAACCATTCCCTCTCTCCACCACCTCCTCCCTTACTAGAGTGAGGGCACAAGACCTATGGTCACTAATTGAATGCTTCTACCCAAAAGTTTGACTTTTGAGTGAATGAAGCAAAGACAAGGGATGATGAGACCAGCCACAGGAAGGCTCTGTTTTTTACTGGTTATAGCTACATCCTGGCCAGTTTCTCCAGCCTTGCTTGGTTCCTAACAATTTTCCAAACCTTGAGTTCTCCAATGTCTTCTAATGAATTTTTTAAAAATGAAAGTTAGTCAACCCTGTTTCTGTTCTTGTAGTTTCCCAATACAGAGATCTGTACCAAGGAATTTGCAACAAGCTCTTCATATCAGAAGGGCTTTAAGGCAGCAGTCTGGGATTAGGCTTCCTTGGTGGCTCAGTGGTAAAGACTTCACCTGCCAATGCACAGGACACGGGTTCAATCCCTGGTTTAGGAACATCCCACATGCTGCAGGCAACTAAACCCCTGGGCCATAAAATTGAGCCTGCGCTCTAGAGCCTCAGTTCAGTTCAGTTAGTTGCTCAGTCATGTCCAACTCTTTGCGACCCCATGAACCACAGCACTCCAGGCCTCCCTGTCCATCACCAACTCCCACCCAAACCCACGTCCATTGAGTCAGTGATGCCATCCAACCATCTAATCTTCTGTTGTCCCCTTCTCCTCCTGCCCTCAATCTTTCCCAGCATCAGGGTCTTTTCCAATGAGTCAGCTCTTCACATCAGGTAGCCAAAGTTTTGGAGTTTCAGCTTCAACATCAGTCCTTCCAATGAACACCCAGGACTGATTTCCTTTAGGATTGACTGGTTCGATCTTCTTGCAGTCCAAGGGACTCTCAAGAGGCTCTGCCAACCCCACAGTTCAAAAGTATCAATTCTTCAGCACTCAGCTTTCTTTATAGTCCAACTCTCACATCCATACATGACCCCTGGAAAAATCATAGCCTTCACTAGATGGACCTTTGTTGGCAAAGTAATGTCTCTGCTTTTTAATATGCTGTCTAGGTTGGTCATAACTTTCCTTCCAAGGAGTAAGCATCTTTTAATTTCATTGCTGTAATCACCATCTGCAGTGATTTTGGAGCCTAGAAAAATAAAGTCAGCCACTGTTTCCACTGTTTCCCCATCTATCTCCCATGAAGTGATGGGACTGGATGCCATGATCTTAGTTTCCTGAATGTTGAGTTTTAAGCCAACTTTTTCACTCTCCTCTTTTACTTTCATCAAGAGGCTCTTTAGTTCTTCACTTTCTGCCATAAGGGTGGTATCATCTGCATATCTGAAGATATTGATATTTCTCCCGGCAATCTTGATTCCAGCTTGTGCTTCTTCCAGCCCAGCATTTCTCATGATGTACTCTGCATAGTAAGTTAAATAAGCAGGGTGACAATATACAGCCTTGACGTACTCCTTTTCCTATTTGGAACCAGTCTGTTGTTCCATGTCCAGTTCTAACTGTTGCTTCCTGACCTGCATACAGGTTTCTCAAGAGGCAGGTCAGGTGGTCTGGTATGCCCATCTCTTTCAGAAATTTCCACAGAGCCTGGAAGCCAGTTAATGAGCTCATGTGCCACAACTACTGAAGCCTGCTTGCAACAAGCTTCAAGCAACAAAACCCATGCTCTGCAACAAGCTAAGTCGCTTCAGTCATGTCCGACTCTGTGCGACCCCATAGACGGCAGCCCACCAGGCTCCCCTGTCCCTGGGATTCTCCAGGCAAGAACACTGGAGTGGGTTGCCATTTCCTTCTCCAATGCATGAAAGTGAAAAGTGAAAGTGAAGTCACTCAGTCGTATCCGACTCTCAGCAACCCCATGGACTGCAGCCTACCAGGCTCCTCCGTCCATGGGATTTTCCAGGCAAGAGTACTGGAGTGGGTGCCATTGCCTTCTCCATCTGCAACAAGAGTAGCCAACAAAATGAGAAGCTCACACACCAAAACTAGAGAGCAATCCCCTTCTTGCTGCAAGTAGAGAAAAGTCTGCATAGCAACAAAGATCCAGCACAGCAAAAAAAAAAAAAAAACAGAACCAGAAAAATATCTGGGATTGATTACATTGCCTCAATGTTGAGTTGATGACAGTGATCATCTTTCTAGGATTCAGAGAATAGGAAACTAAGCCAATGGTTCATGGCTGCAGATCTTAATTATTACCAGTGGTCATTTGTATGAAAGGCTCAAAAAAAAGCAAGGTTTTAAGACCATGATCTTGACACAGTGTACAAGACAGGAGGAGTTCGATACCCTAGGATGAAGTGGCTGCTTCTACTGGCTGGGGTTAGTTTATTAAAAGAGAACAAGTTTAAGTACCATCCCAAATTCTCATTTAAAATATATATTAAACCCAGCAAGTTATTATGGCAGTGCTAAATTAACATCCAGATGCTAAAAGCCACATATATGAGAGATTGGAAAACAAATTTAAAGTGGAATCTGAGGTTTGTAGAATTATATCAACTGAGTTCTTAGCCTTGCCATGCCTCTCAGAAGAAAGTTAAGGCATGGATGGAATGAGGATATAGGAAAGACTCAGAGAACTCAGCTCAGAGAATAGCAGCTCTTCTCTTTTTTTGACTCTTTTTGTTTTTTGCTCAAAGACACTAGAACTCCCTTACTCGTAAGAGTTACACTGATCGAAGGAGTCTATTTTTATGATCTGCCTTGCAGGAACCCTCCCTTGTTTTCAGGATCAGAGTTAGAATGCCCACTGGGGAGGTGAGTGGTAAAAAGTCAAAGGCATATAACAAGTAACTTGCAAAACTTTGCTAATTTACACCTTCAAGGATCTGGGGAATATGTGTGGGAATGAATTCTGTAGACTTTTTTTTTTTCCAAGCAGAAACCACTTTTATTGGGATGGCTTCATTTGAAGAAAAGGAAAAGAGACAATACCGAGAGACAGACTCTGCTAACAGAGGTGGGGGTAGCCAGGCATCTCTGCCCCATGCTGTGCAGAAAGGCGGGGACCCCTGTGCCCCCGTCATGTCACTCATTCCTAGAGACCAAGATCTGCTCAAGCTTCAGTTCACCTTTTTGAATACTTGCTTGCAGACCACACCCTCCATTCTCATCTCCAGGTGCAGCTCCTCACCCTCAATCCACTGGGTCCAGCCATGTCCCTCCTTCTCGCCCTTCTGCACACACTCGAGCTTGTCCCCATCCCAGCTCACCGTAGTCATGCACTTGCGGTCGTCTGTGCCTGTTAGATCCTCCTCAAACTCCTTCCCAACCTGGAAGTCCACGATGTAGTTTCTAAAAGTGCTCAGCATGCGGATGATCATGTGGTCGCCTTCCTGCACGATCTCTTTGTCTGGCTTCAGCAAGTTGGCAATTTTGCGCAAGGCCACATTGACATCCAGCGCGCACAGGTACTCCTCAAAATTCTCGTTGGCCAGCATCTTCCAGTACCCAGTAAAGTCGACCGGCATTTCGGGGGGACAACTGGGGCCCGACGGGGACTGAACAGGCCGGAGCAGATGTGGGCAGGCGGTGCGATCTCTGTAGACTCTTAACTAAGGACAGAAGAACATAATCTCAGACCAAGTTGAAGTCACTAATGTGGATGCACTCAGCAGAGACTCCAGATTCTGCTGCAAGTTTGAACAGCTGGGAGTAGATACCGTTGTTTGTTCAGTTGGTTGACAGAAATCTGGACTCAGTGGTGGCCAACACTAAACAGAGTTGAGATGTCATAAATTCCTTGATATCAAGTAAAGGAAAGAATTCAAAGACTTTGAGAGATAGAAAGGCTGGAGGGAATTTATCAGGAATGACTTATCCTCTCACTCCCTAACTATGTCTCCCAGGAGAGTGCAAAGGACATTCCCTTTGCCAAAGTCTTGAGAAATACCTCGGTGAGGGGCACACCAGCATCTTTGCTGTAGCCACTGCTATCTTTAAGCCTGGGGCTACTGATGGGAGCCTCGATTTACATGGGGTCCCTGGATTCAGCGAGGGTGGAAGGAAGCCAGGGCAGCAGAGGCCATGCAGTAGCTTGTCAATAGTAGAAGTAGAAGCCGAAGGGAGACTCCTCTTGTCCCCTCCCTGAGGATATGTAGCTTTAATTAAGCCAATGAGATTTTTCTTACCCAGAGCTCTGAATCTTTTATCAGATGTTTCTTTTGCAAATATTTTCTCCCAGTCTGTGCCTTGCTTTCTCATTCTTTCGACATTGTCTTTTACAGAGCAGAAGTTTTTAATTTTAATGAAGTCCAGTTTATCAATTATTTCTTTCATGGATCATGCTTTTGCTGTCGTATCTAAAAAGTCATCACCAATGCCAAGGTCATCTAGGTTTTCTCCTGTGTTATCTTCTAGAAGTTTTGCACTTTGCATTGAGGTTTATGATTCACTTTGTGTTAATTTTTGTGAAGGGCAAAAGGTCCATGTAGAGATTCACTTTTTTTCATGTGGATCTAAAGCTGTTCCAAACCATTTGTTTAAAAAAACTATCTTTGCTCCATTGTATTGCCTTTGCTCCTTTGTCAAAGGTCAGCTGACTGTATTTATGTGGATCTATTTCTGGGCTCCCTATTCTGTCCCGTTGATATATTTGTCTGTTTTTTCACCAATACCACACTGTCTTGATTACTGTAGATTTAGAGAAATTCTTGAAGTCCGGTGCTGTCAATCCTTCAACTTTGTTCTTCTCCTTCAGTATGCAGAGCCCCAAGTCTCAAGCAAGTAAAACAAAAATGATGGATGGTGAGACTGTATTTGAGAACCTTAGCATAAACATCCAACTACTCAAGCCTACTTAACATGACTTGATATTTTACAAAGCTGAAGATGATCAGCTCTTAGTTATCCCTCCAATTTTGTCTTTTCTCTCTCACCCATCTGCTAGGCTCCAACCACACTGGCCATGTTTAAGTTCCTTAACCTTGTCCAGATTTCCCTCTCCTCACAGCTTTCATGCATGCTATTTCCTCTGCTTAGAGTAGTCTTCCAGCTATGGCCCAGCTGACCCCCTCATCCTTTAGGTTTCAGATATAATAACCCCTGGTTGCTCGGTGGTAAAGAATTCACCTGCCAATGCAGGAGACACAAGTTCGATCCCTGGGCTGGGTAGATCCCTTGCAGAAGGAAATGGCAACCCACTCCTGTATTCTTGGGCTTCTCAGGTGGCATCAGTGGTAAAGAACCCACCTGAGAATGGAGGAGACATAAGAGATGCAGGTTTAATCCCTGGTTTGGGATCCCTTGGAGTAGAAAATGGCAATCTACTCCAGTATTCTTGCCTGGACAATCCCATGGACAGAGGAGTCTGGTGGGCTCTAGTTCACGGAGTCACACAGAGTTGGATGTGACTGAAGTGACTTAGCATTCAACCTTTTTTTTATTAGGTCTTCCCTACTTTATACTCTTCTCTTTATTTTTCTCAATAGCTCTTACCAGAATGTTAGTTACATTTTAATTTGTGTATGTTTTCAGTAATGTCTGTCTGTTCAAGAAAGGTTTTAGGTTTCATGAAGGGAGAGGTCATTTTTGCTTTGTTCCTTGCTGTGCCTGAAGCTGCTGACTTCTGGACAGTGGGCCTAATGGAGAGATGGTGTTCAAAAATTATTTGCTAAATGAATGCTGTATATAAGTTGTTTTGATTATTATTCCTCACTTGCATAATGGAAACATCTTTTCACATCAATAAACATCAATCTATAATGTCATTTTCAGTGGCACCATAGTATTCTACAATAAGGATAGTGGTGAGGATGATAATAGTGATCTTTATTTGAGAATTACTCTCCGCCAGGCCCTGATGTAAGTACTGCACAAAGATCACACCAAACTGTGGAAAATTCTTAAAGAGATGGGAATACCAGACCACCTGACCTGCCTCCTGAGAAACCTGTATGCAGGTCAGGAAGCAACAGCTAGAACCAGACATGGAAAAACTGACTGGTTCCAAATTAGAAAAGGGGTTCGACAAAGCTGTATATGGTCACCCTGCTTATTTAACTTTTATGCAGACTACATTATGCGAAATGCTAGGCTAGAAGACTCACAAGCTGGAATCAAGATTGCTGGGAGAAATATCAACAACCTCAGATATGCACATGATACCACTCTAATGGCAGAAAGATGCTTGCTTCTTGGAAGAAAAGCTATGGCAAACCTAGACAACATGTTGAAAAGCAGAGACATCACTTTGCCAACAAAGGTCCATATGATCAAAATGATAGTTTTTCCAGTAGTCATGTACAGGTGTGAGAGCTGTACCATAATGAAGGCTGGGTGCTGCAGAACTGATGCTTTTGAATTGTGGTGCTGGAGAAGACTCTTGAGGGTCCCATGGTCAGTAAGGAGATCAAACCAGTCAATCCTAAAGGAAATCAACCCTGAATATTCATTGGAAGAACTGCTGCCAAAGCTGAAGCTCCAATACTTTGGCTACCAGGTACAAAGACCTGACTCATTGGAAAAAAACCCTGGATGTTGGGAAAGATTGAGGGCAGTAGGAAAAGAGGGCTACAGAGGATGAGTTAGTTGGATGGTATCATGAACTCAATGGACATGAATTCAAGCAAACTCAAGGAGATAGTGGAGGACAGAGGAGCCTGGCATACTACAGTCCATGAGGTCGCAAAGAGTCAGATACAACTTAGTGACTGAACAACAACAAAACCCTATGGCAGACATTTGTATTATTCTTGTTTTACCAATGTGGAAATTGAGACAGAAAACTTAAATAACCTTCCTCAGAGTCTCATACCCTGTATCCCAGGCATTTTGACTTCAGACCCCGTGCTCTTAATCTTGATGTTATACTGCAAAAAAAAATTCTATTTTATTTTACCTAAGTTCTTACTGAGATCCATTTAATTTGCTTCAAACTTTTGGTCATTGAAAATACTGGAATTAATTCTCAGTATTTTTGAACAATTATCCAATTATATTCAAAAATATTTTGCCAAAGTCTTAGCTAGATTTAACATTTTTCCATCAGTCACATGAGAATACCCTTGCTCAAATACTTTGACTTTTTAGAAATTTAATGAGAGAAATATGGCCACACAGTTTAGCAAACAAAAACAGAAAGCCCAGTTAAATTTAAATTTCAGATAAATAACAAGTTTTTAGTATATGTATGTCCCAGGAAATATTTGAGACACATACTACTTAGTCTTGTCACATGTAACATTTAGGACCTACTTACACTAAAAAAATTATTCATTGCTTATCTGAAACTCAAATTTGAATTCAATTCCAATTTAGCTGAGTGACCTGTGTTTATCTGGTAAGCTTAAAGAGAAAAGAAGTACTTCATTTAAATTTGTCTGCCTACCTTTCAGTAAGTGCTTATTACAAAATGTAATTATGAAGCAATAGCTAACTGCTGGGTTCTTTGATAATAAAAAAAAGAATATATAGTTCCTGACACCAACCAGTAAACTGTCCAGCGAGGGAGAAACACATCATTAAATCTAACACAGGTGGAGAGGACAATGATGAAGACAGGGATGTCTATGAGAGACACTGAATACCAGACAGGTGAGTATTCCTGTGTGCATGAGTGCTAAGTCGCTTCGGTCATGTCCTACTCTGTGCAACGCTACGGACTGCAGCCCGCCAGGCTCCTCTGTCCTAAAAGACTCTTAAGGATGAATAGGTTTTAGCTGGCCTTCGGGGTGGTGGAGTATTTCAGGAGGACGGGAGTATATAATCAAAAGCAAAAAGCAGCCTGGCTGTGTCGGTGACCACAAGCAATTGATATGGTTATAACTCAAGTGGGAAGCAGGGAGTGATGAGAAATGAGCTTGGGGATTGAGGTAGGAGCTGAATCATGAATGTGGTGTGCCTATGTGCTCAGTTGTGTTCGACTCTGTGACTCCATGGACTGTAGCCTACTCGTCTCTGTCTATGGAATTTTCCAGGCAAGAATATTGGAGTGGGTTGCCATTTCCTACTCCCCGGGATCTTCTTAACCCAGGGATCAAACCGTGTCTCTTGCATCTCTTACAATGGCAACTCTTTACAGCTAGGGCCACCTGGGCAGCTCCATGAATGTGGATCATTAGAGCCACACAACAGAATAGAACAAGATTTGAAGCAGGACAGTAACAGGGATGTTCGCTCTGCTGTCCAGAGTAGCTGCTGTTGTCTCTATGTCCCATTTCTGGTGTTAGCTCCTCTGAACCAACACCAGTTGATGACTGGGGGCATCTTCTCAGGACTGCTCTGGGAAAGAATACTGACCAAGCCATGTCATAAATGCCTGTTCACTGTCTTCCCCATGGGATTTCCTGAGGGCAGGAGTCATTTCTTTGGCACATCTGCATCTGTAGCATCCAATTACACGTCACTTTTCCTGAATCCTAAATATTTGCACCCAGGGGTTGCTGCATTCATGATCTTCAGCTGGACCATGTTCTGTCTGCTTCTAGATCAGGACTTCCCTGGTGGCTCAGACAGTAAAGCGTCTTCCTACAATGCAGGAGACCTGAGTTCAGTCCCTGGTTTGGGAACATCACCTGGAGAAGGAAATGGCAACCCACTTCAGTATTCTTTCCTGGAAAATCCCATGGATGGAGGAACCTGGTAGGCTATAGTCCATGGGGTCGCAAAGAGTTGGACACGACTGAGCAACTTCACTTTTCACTGTCTAGATCATACTCAACCTTCAGCTGGACTGCCAGGCCCTAAATACATTGTCAGGAGCTTCCCTAGTGCCGAGAGCCCTCCATTAATCTCGCAGCCTAGAAATGAACTTCTTTTCCCAGAACCCACCAGTCTCCACTGTCTCCCACCAGTCTTCCAGCAGCCAGATGACTTCCACTTTCGAAAATGTCCAATGAGAGTGGTTTGTGTCAATGACTACCTTTAGCAGAGCCTTAGGTAGCAGATAGCACCCTTCTGCTCATCCCAAGGAAGCGCTCTTTGGGGTGTCCCATGGCTGCAGCTTTGGCTCTCTACTATTCCCTCATCTTCCTTCTAGAGGCTTCTCCTCTCCCAGACCATGAGGTTTCTCAATTTCTTAGGGAGTAGTTTTCTATCATTCCCCTTGTTGCTGTTCAGTTGCTCAGTGTCCAATTTTTTGTGACCCCATGGACTGCAGCACACCAGGCTTCTTCTTCATTATCTCCTGGAGTTTGCTCAAACCCATGTTCATTAAGTCAATGATGACATGCAACCATCTCATTCTCTGTCATCCCCTTCTCCTCCTGCCCTCAATGTTTCCCAACCTCAGGGTCTTTTCCAGTGAGTCAGCTCTTCATATCAGATGGCCAAAGAATCAGAAGACGTATACAGCAGGTATACATTGGTCTGTCTTCATGTATGCCTGGACGCTAAGCCTCTGTGACCACTCTCAGCAAGGATAACTCTGCTCTAGCTTTGCTGCTCTACAGATTCAAACCCTATGTAGCACTCGAGTGGGTCCCACTGTCAGTGCCCTGCTTGGGACCAGGGCAGCTCTGGATGTGCCATCCTGCCTTGGTTTCTGTGTCTCTCCAAGGCTGTGAATCCTTATGGTTTAATTACAAGAACTTTGAGTCTGAAAAGCCTAGCTTGGAATCCCAGCCCAGTTGACTTTCATTGTATTATTTAATTTAACCTGCTTCAGAATCCCATGATGATTGTGTTATTGTCTTTTGTAGATAGACAAACAAAAAACCAAAACACCTATGGGCCCCCAAAAGATAAAGAATTGTCTCAAAATAACCAAGCTAGTGATTGGGGTAGCTGGGATTCAAACCTGGCTTCTGTGATTTCGAAACTCATGTTCTCTCTGTCACACGGTCTCCAGGCAAGAGCACTGCCCAGGGCCAGGGCAAATCCCTTTACTTTTATGAGTTTCAACTTCCTCCTGTCTAAAACAGAGTTAATAATAGGTTCATAAGAGCTGCCTCTCAAGATGGTTGTAGAGATTAAATAGAATTATGTAAATTAGGCACCTAGCCTAGAGCCTGACAACTGTGCAAGAAATATTTCCTTCCCGCCTGGCTGTGTCCACTTGGGCAGATTCTCCCATGGCCTTACCAAGGGGGCAGCTCTGAGGAGACAGTGGTTGTGTCAGCCACTCTAGCCTGGGAGGAGCTGCTTTGAGAAGCGCAGGTGGATGAAGGCTCTTTTACCCAACTGTTGCAGAAAGGGGGACCCCTTCCAGGGCCCGAGAGTGGGCTGTTGTTTAACACTCAGAAATGAATTGTCTGAGGAGATGCATATGCTGACAAAGCAAGAAGGGGAGGGGGTGCCTGGGCAGAGAGCAGCAGGGTAAGGAAACCCAGGAGGGCTGCTCTGCCACGTGGCTTGCTGTCTCAGGTTTTATGGTGATGGGATTAGTTTCCTGGTTGTCTTCGGCCGGTCAGTCTCAGTCAGAGTCCTTCTTATTGACGCACACATTGCTCAGTCAAGATGGATGCCACCAAGAAGGATTCTGGGAGGTGGTCGGACACGTGGCTTCTCCTTTTGACCTTTCCTGAACTCTTCCAATTGGCGGTGGCTTGTTAGTTCCCTGTGCCTTACCAGGACCTCCTGTCATAACGTAACTCACACAGATGGTTACTATGCTGCCTGCCCAGGGTGGGCGGTTTCAGTCAGTGTGATTTGCCTAACACAACCACCAGGATGGAATGGACAGAGTCCAGACAAGCACCTGGGAGACACCTTCTCACACATCAGGAAGCATCTCAGCCAGCAAGATGGTCTGAGACCTCACCTGGGACCTTCCCACAGCACCAGCGAAACCAAATATCCATAATCCCGAGACGTCCCAGGAGGTGACCACTAATGGGCTCAGCAAGGGGTTGAGAGAAATATTCTCTACTTTTTGGTACTTCTTATCTCCCCACTCCATCTGAGCATGCCCACGGCCCTGCTCTGAGTTACGAGGACATAAATCTCCATCACAAATTTATTGCCATCATTTATCAGCTCCTGTTGCTCAATGGCCAAGTAGTTAATTTTAAAATGAAGTGAGGCTGTTTTCATTAATACCCTTGCACGAACTACCTATCAAAACACTCAAAGACAATTAATACCATGTTGCTGAAGTACTGAACCAATAAATACCTCCAGTCTTGGCTTGTCTCTGGCAGATAAAAGACATTAGACTCATCCCCTGTTTTAATAATATTCTCTCAGTCTCTTCCTCTCCGTAGCATCAGAAACATTTACACCTAAGAACAAGATTAAATAGCTAGACCAGCCCATCACATGAATTTAAAAGGCTGTTGTTTCATAACATCTAAGTAATGCCTTCAGGCTATAGTGGTAAAGACAACAGACCTAAGAAGAAGAAGATGATGCATCACCAGTACCAAAGCCTTTTGGCCTCAAAGTCTTTCTGGAAAGTAAATGCTTCACCTCTGACGGGAGCTGAAGCCCAGGTTGGTTAGCAGTCTGAGTCGTGGATGGAAATTGGAGATCTCATTCCCACAGGCTCAGGACCTTTATAGAAAGAAAATTCTAGATTTTGACAACCTTGGAGTTACATCGGGGCTTCCTGACTTGTGATCATTTGTTATTTTACTAAGGTACGATGGAGCCTGCTGTGAGAGTGATTTTTCTCTCTTTGGGGGATGCCTAGTAACCCCCCTTCCTCCAGCACACATCCAACAGTTTTTCCTTAACCACTCACTTGCCTGGCCTACTGTGTGCCTAATGCCATCTTCAGCCCCAGGGATGCACAGGCACCTCAGTCTGCAGGGAGCATGTTCATATCAGTTTTATTATTTTTTACTTGCCAGCATCATTTACACAAAAACTCTTAAGAGGTAATAAAAAAATTGGTTTCTTTGTGGAAGATAGCCCTGAAAAGAAATCCAAGTGGTGCCTTAAAAATATTTTTTACTGCTTCCCCTGCATTGCTTTAATAATATATTCACTGTGGCAAAAGTTAGAAACTATAGGTCAACCAAAGGAGAGTAATTAGCTCCCTAAATTCCACCACCCAGAGATCACCAGAGCTTACCTTTGCCTCCCACACACTCGGGCTTGCTTCTATACGTATCCATCACTTTTTACAAAAGCACGCTATTTCTCTGTGTGGTTGTCTGCCCCTCATCCTGTCGTAATAAGCGCAATGGCTGCATACACGCTCAGTGGCCCCACCAGCACGTGGGCTACATTTTAAGAACATACATGAGTTTGCTTGCTTAGCCCTCCCAGTTTGGATGTTGAGGTTGATTGCTGCCCTTTTATAAATTATAAACAACTCCGTGGCTTTGTTTGTCTAGTCATTCTTATTACTAGATCTTGGTTCACAACCCTGATTAATTTCTTGAGGTAAATTCATTGAAATGGAATTTCTAGGTCAATCCACATGCACATTTTTAAAGTTCTTGACATATGTGGTCAAGCTGCCCACAAAATGGGTGACAGTTTCACCTCCCAGACACTCATTTCCTCTCTCATGAGAAGAATCACCAGCTTTTCACAGTCAAATTATAGAGACACAAACTACGTCTTCCCAAAAAGGTGGGTTGGGAAGAGCCCCTGGAGAAGGCAAAGGCTACCCACTTCAGTATTCTGGCCTGGAGAATTCCGTGGACTGTGTAGTCCATGTGGTTGCAAAGAGTCAGACACAAGTGAGGGATTTTCACTTTCACTTTCAAACTACACCTGCTCCAGCCTCTTGAAAGTGTTAGTCGCTCAGTCATGTCTGACTCTTTGTGACCCCATGGACTTTAGCCCGCCAGGCTCCTCTGTCCCTGGAGTTCTCCAGGCAAGCATACTGAAGTGGGTTGCCATTTTCTCCTCCAGGGCATCTTCCCAACCCAGGGATCGAATCTGCATCTCCTGCATCAGGTGGATTCTTTACCACTGAGCCACCGGGGAATCCACGCTCTTACTTAGTTCCATTTACTGGGGCAGGAACCGCCCTCCTCCTGCCCAGGGCTCCCTTTCCCTAGGGCTCTGCATCGCTGCCCTCCCCTGGCCTCAGTGTTTCCTTCTCTCAGTTGTCTTCTCTTTCTCTGTGAGCTCCTTCCACATTAAAAATGTGGTCACTTACCAGAGACACAGATATAGAGAACAAACGTATGGACACCAAGGGGGATGGTGGGATGAACTGGGAGATTGGGATTGATATGTGTACACTATTGATGCTTGTATAACATAGATAACTAACGGGAACCTATGGCAACAGAGGATGAGATGGTTGGATGGCATCACCGACTCAATGGACATGAGTTTGAGCAAACTCCAGGAGATAGTGAAGGACAGGGATGCCTGTCTGAAGTGCTGCAGTTCACAAGGTCATAAAGAGTAGGACACGACTGAGCAACTGAAAGACAACTGTATAGGCACTCTACTCAGTGCTCTGTTGTGACCTAAATGAGAAGAAAAAAAAAAAAGTGGGGATATATGTATATGTATAGCTAATTCACTTTGCTCTACATTAGCAACTAACACAACATTGTAAAGCACCTACACTCCAATAAAAATTAATTTTTATTTATTTATTTATTTTTCTAATTTTATTTTATTTTTAAACTTTACATAATTGTATTAGTTTTGCCAAATATCAAAATGAATCCGCCACAGGTATACATGTAAAATGCTGTCACTTGTGTGGTAAAAGAAAAAAATTCCTTGATATTTGTTATGGACTGAATTGTGTCCCCTCCCCACATTTCTGTGTTGAAGCCCCAACAACCCCCAGTACCTTCGAACGGGACTGTATTTGGAGATGGGGACTTTGAAGAAGTGATTGAGTTACACAAGGGCTTCGAGGTGGACCATAAGCCAGTCTGACTAGTGTCCTTTTAAGAACAGGAAATTTGGCTGCAGAAAGAGATGCATGCCTGCAGAGGGAAGACAACACGAGGACAAGATGAGAAGGCAGCCGAGAGAGAGGCCTTCAGAGAAACCAAACCTGCTAACACCTTGGTCTTGGACTCCAGAACTAGGAGAGAACAAATTTCTGTTGTTTAAGCCCCTCAGTCTGTAGTGTTTTGTTATGGCAACCAGAGCAGAACAATGCAACGTCCTTACACAAAACCTTTTCCAAGGCTATCCTTCTGACACCAAACTTAACCTTCTTTCTCTTGCTCCATCTCACCATACCGCCCATGGCAATCTGACTTCTGCTCCAATTTCAAGAGACAATTGCCACCAAGGTTACAAACAACTTTCACATCACCAACCCAGCCAACACCATGCCCAGCATGGACAGGCAGTGCGCGGGTGTAGAAGGAGCTGCTGTTGTAATCATTTGAGTAAGAGATGCCAGCTCAGTCTGTCAAATTAGAGAATAGGATAATAAGTATGTCCATATTATTTCTCTACAAAATGCCTATTAGTATTTTTCAAAATATATGTAGAAGAGATGTACATAAACATGGTAGACTTATTTGGAAAATAGAATAGGCATGCCCACCATAGTGGCTCAGTCTTAAAGAGTCTGCCTGCAATGTGGAAGACGTGGGTTCAATCCCTGGGTCAGGGAGATCCCCTGGAGGAGGACGTGGCAACCCACTCCAGTATTCTTGCTCGGAGAATCCCATGGACAGAGGAGCCTTGTCACAAAAAGTCAGACGTGACTGAAGCGACTTAGCACGCATGCCCACCATAGATTATTTGGAAGACACAGTGCAATACCTTGACCAATTTCTCCCAGGTCTTTTTTTTTTCCTTTCTTGTCTATCTATGCAGAGGTTGTTTGCTTGCTATAGACTGCAACATATTCTTGGTAGGATTATTTTGTATCCATCTCTCTCCTGCTTCAGTAGTATTATAACGTTTGGTACTATTTCTGGTGGTGACATGGCATTCAGGAGGATTAAAAGTAGGTAGGTTAAGAAGCAACCCCTGGACTGTGAGCCTGGAACATGCCCCCACCCCCACCCCCAGATGTCCAGGTGTATGACCAAAGGCTCTTTAGAAGTTGGCAGTGATGCCAAATGCCATTGAATAGAGAGGGTGAGTCAGGCAACAGCTCTTGCAGCAAGCACCTGGCATGGGCAGGGCTTGGTTGCAGTAGGGATGTCTCTGTCATCAGCTGGGTGGTTGTTTTCCTCTGGAAGGAGGGGCTTCAGAGTATCTTCCACAGATCCCAGAGAGAGGCGTCTGTAGGCATTTGAAAGCAGATTTATGGTCTTAGGCACTGAGACTCCCTGACTTGCTCCAGCAGATGTAGCTCTGATAATAAAAGAGGCAGGAATTTGGATCCTACGTAAGGGTGTGGGTTGTTCCTATCACATCCCCGTGAGCATCCAGGGCCAGTGCAGGCGGGTGGGTGGTAGGAGGTATAGGGACTATCCTAACCAATCTATCAACCAAACCTCCCAGAATCATACCCCGGAGGGAAGAGGCAGTCTGGACCCAGGTGACACCAACCTCCTCTTCATTGAGGGCTCCTCTGAGTTCCCAGCATCACCGCTTTCTCTGAGCTTTCCAGGTGGCTCCTTAGAGGCCCATCTCTCCCTTTTCCAACACGCCCTGCCCACTTTCCAGGCTCACCTGTTTTTCCATTGTGTCTGGAACCTGACCAAATTCCTCCCTTGGCTTCTTGTTTGACAGCCAATAGTTCAACAGCTTGTTTGTGTAGTATCTTTTCTGAATCCTGCACTGAGGATCCAGAAATGTTTCCAACCCTGAGTCTAGATGGATAGACAGATGCATAAGTGGGGAAATGCCAATATTAATGGAGGGAGGAAAAGCAGAGTGCTATGGTGTTCAACCCCCCGAAAACAGTCTTTAAACCCAACCAATATGCTAGATTCCTGACTTTCAGTCTCTCCTTTCAGTTTACCTTTTTCATCCTGCGCTTCTGACATTTAACAGCCAACTGCCTTTTTGACATCCATGTCTCATATGCATCCATGGCTTACAGTTGAGCTCTCCATCTTCCGTACATCCTGAACATATGGATGGTAACATCCAAGCCCCTGTCACTTGGCAGCAAGCCCCCTGACCATCGCCTGCTGGGCTGTCTGAGATTCAGTAAGTGCTACCACTTTGTTCTCAGTTTCTACTCTCTTTCTAGAATATGAGGATTCCTCCTTTTCCCCTGAAAACTCAACCATACAATGAAATTTTTAAAAATTATTCCCTGTTGTCCAATATCTTTAGTTGTACAAGATGTGTGAATTTCAAAGTAGTCTGGTCTGCCTGAAATACCTTCATTATCTTAGATTTTTTAATTGTGAAATATAAAAAATACAATTAAGTGTGCAAAATAAAAAACATAGCTCAATGATTTATCATAAGTAAACCTTCTCCTTTGTTGATATGACGAATCACTTTGGTTTTTTGAATGCTAGGTTAACCTGGCATTACTGAAATAAAACCAAAACTCATTGTGCCGTAAGTCCTTTTGCTATAAAGCTGGAGTCACTGTAACAGTTTGTTGAGGCCCCTTCATGGATCACAACCTTGTTGGTGGCGAAGGGGTTTGCATAATTCAATGAAGCTATGAACCACAGTGTGCACGGCACCCAAGACAGATGGGTCATAATAAAGAGTTCTGACAAAACCTGGTCCCCTGGGGGAAGAAATGGCAACCCACTCCAGTATTATTGCCTCAGGAACCCCATGAACAGTAGGAAAAGGCAGAAAGATATGACACCGGAATATGAGCCCCCAAGGTCGGAAGGTGTTCAATATGCTGCCGGGGAGGAGCAGAGATCAATTACTAACAGCTCCAGAAAGACTGAAGTGGCTAGGCAAAAGCAGAAACAGCGCCTAATCGTGGATATATCTAGTGGTGAAAATAAAGTCTGATGCTGTAAAGAACAATACTGCATAGGAACCTGGAATGTTAGGTCCCTGAATCAAGGTAAATTGGATGTAGTCAAGCAGGAGATAGCAAGATTAAACATCAACATCTTAGGAATCAGTGAACGAAAATGGATGAGACTGAGCAGATTTAATTCAGATAACCATTATATCTACTACTATGGGCAAGAATCCCTTAGAAGAAATGGAGTAGCCCTCTTTTTAAATTAATTAGTTTATTTTTAATTGGAGGATAATTGATTTGCAATATTGTGTTGGTTTCTGCCATACATCAACATGAATCAGCCATAGGATACATTTGTCCCCTCCCTCTTGAACCTCCCTCCCACTTCCCAGCCCATTGCACCCCTTTAGGTTGTCACAGAGCTCAGGATTTGAGCTCCCTATGTCATACAGTAAATTCCAACAGGCTACCTATTTTTCATATGGTAATGGATATGTTTCAATGCTACTCTCTCAATTCGTCCCACACTCTCCTTCATCCTCTGTGTTCACAAGTCTCTTCTTCCGACTGTATCTCCATTGCTGCCCTGCAAATAAGTTCATCAGTAACATCTTTCTAGATTCCATATATATGTGTTAATATACAATATTTGCTTTTCTCTGATTACTTCTCTCTGTATAATAGGCTTTAGGTTCATCCACCTCATTAGAACTGACTCAATGTGTTCCTTTTTATGGCTGAGTAACGTTTCATTGTATTATACCACAACTTCTTTATCCATTCATCTGTCAATGGACATCTAGGTTGCTTCCATGTCCTGGCTGTTGTAAATAGTGCTGCAATGAACATTGGGGTACATGTGTCTTTTTCAATTATGGTTTTTTCAGGGTATATGCCCAGTAGTGGGATTGCTGGGTCGTATGGTAGTTTCATTCCTAGTTTTTTAGGAATCTCCATACCGTCTTCCATAGTGTCTGTATCAATTTACACTCTCATCAATAGTGCCAGAGGGTTCCCTTTTCTCCATACCCTCTCCAGCATTTATTGTTTGTGCATTTTTTGACGATGGGCATTCTGACCAGTGCGAGGTAATATCGTGTTGTAGTTTTGATTTGCATTTCTCTGACGGATACAAGGAGAGACTTTATTTTCTTGGGCTCCAAATCACTGTGAACAGTGACTGCAGCCATGAAATTAAAAGGTGTTTGCTTCTTGGAAGAAGAGCTATGACAAACCTATGGCGTATTAAAAAGCAGAAACATCACTTTGCCGACAAAGGTCCATATAGTCAAACCTATGGTTTTTCCAATAGTCATGTACAGATGTGAGAGCTGCACCATAAAGAAGGCTGAACACCGAAGAACTGATGCTTTCAAATTGTGGTGCTGGAGAAGACTCTTGAGAGTCCCTTGGACTGCAAGGAGATCAAACCAGTCAATCCTAAAGGAAATCAACCCTGAATATTCATCGGAAGGACTGATGTTGAAGCTGAAGCTCCAATGCTTTGGTCACATGATGCAAAGAGCCGATTCATTGGAAAAGACCCTGATGCTGGGAAAGAGTGAGGGCAGGATGAGAAGGGGGGGCGACAGAGGATGAGATTGGTTAGATAACATCATGAACTCAATGGACATGAATTTGAGCAAACTCTGGGAGATAGTGGAGGACAGAGGAACCTGGCGTGCTGCAGTCTATGGGGTCCCAAAGAGTCAGGCGTGACTGAACAAATTTTGTTTAGGAATTGTGCAGCTATGTTTGTGAATGAAATTTTTCTTACACTTAGTATCCTTGTCACATTTTGGTATCAAGGTGAAATTGAGGAGTCTCTCTTTTTCTAGTCTCTAAAAGAATTATGAACTGTTAACATCACTTCTTTTTAGAAGTTTGCTAGAAGTCACTGTTGGGAGACTTAAGGCCTAAACTTTTCTTGGGTAGGTTTTTAATACCTTTCATCTTGATTGGACAGTTTATATTTTCTATTTTGTCTAGTGTCAGGATTTTAATTTTTTTTTTTTTAAACCACACATCCTATGAGATCTTAGTTCCCCAACCAGGGATGGAAACTCTACCCTCTAAGTAGAACATGCAGTCTTAACCACTGTAACACCAGGGAATTCTCATGTCAGAATTTCAAAGAAATTAGTCCAGTTATCCACTCGGCCAATATTTTCTAGGGATAAGGAACAAACTTGTCTTACTATATTATTTTTAATGACTACCTTATCTATAGCTGTGTCCTTTTCATTCTTGACGTTGCTTATTTGTGTATTTAAAACTCTCTTCACCTGTCATTTTCCTCAGAATATTCATTATTACTCTTTGTTTCAAAGTACCAACTTACGGCTTTGTTGACTTCTATTGTGGGTTTGCTTTGTCTTTTGTTCTTTTATTCCATTTATCTTTCCCTTCTTTCTACTTTCTTTGGGCATAATTTAGTAATTAAAAAAAAAAAAAGTTCTTGGGACTTCTGTGGTGATCCAGTGGCTAAGACACCATGTGTCTACTGCAGGGGCCCCAGTTTGGATTCCTGGTCGGGGAACCAAGATCCTGCATGCCATGTGGCACAGCCAAATAAATTAATTAACTAAATTAAATAAAAAATAAACAATTTTAAAAAAAATAAAAAAAATAAAAAAATAAAAAATTCTTGAGTTAGATCTTAAGTGCATTGATTTCAGTCTTTTTATTTGCTAAGATTTCTATCCAAGGTGCAAAATGTTATATAAATATAGTTTAGCTAAGTCTCTTACATTTAAAAGATTGTATTTTTATTTGCATACAGTAAAACTTGCTGTTCTTTGTTGATAATGTGCTTATTCAAATCTTTGGCCTATTTTTAGTTGGATTGTTTGTTTTATTACCATTTGAAAGTTCTCTGTATATACTGGACACAAGTTCCTTGTTGGGCCATAAGCTTTGAAAATATTTCCCCCATCTCTGGCTTTTCTTTTCTTTCTCTTAACAATATATTTTGACAAGCAAAATATTTTAATTTTACTGAATACTAATATATTATTTTTAATAGATTATTCTTTTGCTGTTGTAGCTAAGAACTCTTGCAAAATTCAAGATCACAAAGATTTTCTAAGTAGTATTTAATTCTAGTGATTTTATAAATTTGGGTTATTCACTTAGTTTTATGCTTCATTCTCTACAGGAGATCAGTCCTGGGTGTTCTTTGGCAGGAATGATGCTAGAGCTGAAACTCCAGAACTTTGGCCACCTCATGCGAAGAGTTGACTCATTGGAAAAGACTCTGATGCTGGGAGGGGTTGGGGGCAGGAGGAGAAGGGGATGGCAGAGGATGAGATGGCTGGATGGCATCACTGACTCGATGGATGTGAGTTTGAGTGAACTCCGGGAGTTGGTGATGGACAGGGAGGCCTGGTGTGCTGTGATTCATGGGGTCTCAAAGAGTCGGACACAACTGAGCGACTGAACTGAACTGATGCTTCATTCTCAGTAAAAATTTGTACAAACTGAAACATACATCAAGGTTCTTCTTCTTTTCTTCCTCCTTCCCTCACTCTCTCTTTCTTTTGCATGTGAGTGTCCGATTTTCTAGCACCATATGCTGAAAAAGGCTATACTCCATCAGGCTGCCTTTGCCTTTGCCTTTGTCAGAAAAAGCAGTTCCCTACATTCGTGTGAATCTACTTCTGGACTCTGTTTTGTTCTGTTGATCTATGTATCTATTCTTTTGCCAGTACTGTGTTATCTTGATTACGTAGCTTAATAGTAAGTTTTGAAATCAGTGTGAAACCTCCAATTCGGTCCTCTCTTTAAGAATTGGTTTGCCATTTCTAGTCACTTTGCCTTCCCATAAAACATTTAAAATCAGACTGTTGATATTTACCAAAAGTTGTGTGCCTCCTAAACCTTGTGGAACATCTCTGTGGTAATGCAAGCAGTAGTTCATCATTTTAGACAAAATAACATTGCCTGGCATGCAGTTCTCTATTTTGGTAGCAATTGTTATTATCTTTATTATTTGTAGGGACAGTTTCAGTTCAGTTCAGTCGCTTAGTTGTGTCCGATTCTTCGCGACCCCATGAATTGCAGCATGCCAGGCCTCCCTGTCCATCGCCAACTCCCGGAGTTCACTCAGACTCACGTCCATCGAGTCAGTGATGCCATCCAGCCATCTCATCCTCTGTCGTCCCCTTCTCCTCCTGCCCCCAATCCCTCCCAGCATCAGAGTCTTTTCCAATGAGTCAACTCTTCTAATCAGGTGGCCAAAGTACTGGAGTTTCAGCTTTAGCATCATTCCCTCCAAAGAAATCCCAGGGCTGATCTCCTTCAGAATGGACTGGTTGGATCTCCTTGCAGTCCAAGGGACTCTCAAGAGTCTTCTCCAACACCACAGTTCAAAAGCATCAATTCTTCAGCGCTCAGCTTTCTTCACAGTCCAACTCTCACATCCATACATGACCACAGGAAAAACCATAGCCTTGACTAGACGGACCTTTGCTCAGATATTGTTTGTAGTTTATCCTTGCTGCTACAGTCAAGTCAAAACATTGAGGGTTTTTTTTTTTTCTTTCTCTCTTCTCCCATCACAAGAAGGGAGTCTGCCTCCACGTTCCAGGTCAGGGCTCCATTAATTCACGGTGACTAACAGCTGTGGAGGGTGTGCAGTTTCACAGGCATCATTAGTATGTGGTAAAAAAAAAAAAAAAGAAATGCAACTCTGTTTCGTTTGTGATACTTAGTTTCTAAGCTGTCTTTCAGCAAGTTCCATCTAGAGGCTTGTGGGTAAATTCACACCAATCAGTGATTTCTGTCAATTTTAGAATGAATAGATCTATATCCAGTTCAAAGCCATTTTCAGTTTGTCCCCTCCCTCTCTCTGGAGTTGGCTCCAATGTCAGGGGCAGCAGTGGGTGAAGGGAGGGGTATATGCTCTAGTCTCTCCTGCATCTGCATCTTGCACTTCTGTTGCCAGAGATGCTGCTAACCACGCGGTCTCTTCTCTTGTCACAGATAATGCCTGGAGGTTGCTCTGTCTAGGGGCACCTTTGGCTGCAGGCAAGTACCCAGTATGAGTGACTCACACTGAAGATGCTTCTTCCCCTCTCACTGGTGAGGGCTGGTTCCTACTCATCTCCGTGTGCACCCCTTGGCCTCACCAGGCGGCCTCTTGTGGATGGCACACAGGCCCACGTGTGCAATGCCCATGTATCCATCAGGGCAGCACAGTCGCCTCCCAAACAGTGCCCCCCACTGCCCTCAGGACTCTTGAATTTTTTTCCCTGCATCTGTACCCCACCTTTCAGAACAAATGGGAATACCAAATGCGCAAATTCTCAATGCTAATTCTCTTTCTTCTGAAGCTCTTTCTAGCTTTCCTTTTCTAAAGCTTATGTATCATTTCTTCCTTGGACAAAGGAGGAAAATGGTTGATCTCTTCCAAAACTTTGTGAAGTTGGACAAGGACAGCTGTACTTCTTGAGCTTTCTGTGTAAGAAATCAGGTCTCGGCTTCAGTCATGGGCTCTGTTCATAAGAATTGATTCACTTCCAGTTTAATTTATGACGGCTCTTTTTGAGGGGGAGGAGGTAACAAACAAGGAGTGGCCCCATGGAGCAGAATGGAGCATGTGTCCTCAATATTTCTTGGCATCTCTATTCAGATGCACGGTTTATGTTATTACCTTTCATTCAAATGAGATGACTCTTGGAAAAGAACCCCTTAGCACAGTAACTGGCACTCGGTTGTCATGAATGCAGGCCAATTTATAAAGATAATGGCTTGAGGTTTGCTGTCATTATTATAACAGAAGCAGAAATAAGGATGGTATTTTTGCTTCTCCCATCCCAAGAAGTTAGCAAAGCCTCCATGTTCTGAGTTCCCTTACCTCAGAGAGACCTTATCATTTTTTTATATTTCAAGGTCAAGAAAGAGTTGCTAGGCACCCGGAAAAAAACCCTCCACTGAACTAATTTTTGGGAGGATCCAGCCTCAATAATATGGGTTAAGGCGGAAGTTGAGGAGCTGGAAGAGGCCAAAGTGACCTTTTAATAGGATCTGAGGAAGCGGAAGTCCACAATGTTCTGTGACACTTCGGTCACTTGCGCAGAGCCGTCCAGAAGGAAAAATGCTGTTTGCAGTGCAGAGGGGGCTGGACTCTGGGAATCGCAGCTTGAAGCCTCAGCTTGGAGGCACCACCTTCTGAAGCTACAATGGATCAAATTGCCAACAATGGATGGATCATAGAAAAAGCAAGAGAGTTCCAGAAAAACATCTATTTCTGCTTTATTGACTATGCCAAAGCCTTTGACTATGTGGATCACAATAAACTGTGGAAAATTCTGAAAGAGGTGGGAATATCAGACCACCTGAACTGCTCCTTGAGAAACCTGTATGCAGGTCAGAAAGCAACAGTTAGAACTGGACATGGAACAACAGACTGGTTCCAAATAGGAAAAGGAGTACGACAAGGCTGTGTATTGTCACCCTGTTTATTTAACTTCTGTGCAGAGTACATCATGAGAAATGCTGGGCTGGAAGAAGCACAAGCTGGAATCAAGATTGCTGGGAGAAATATCAATAACCTCAGATCTGCAGATGACACCACCCTTACAGCAGAAAGTGAAGAACTAAAGAGCCTCTTGATGAAAGTAAAAGAGGAGAGTGAAAAAGTTGGCTTAAAGCTCAACATTCAGAAAACGAAGATCGTGGCATCCAGTCCCATCACTTCATGGGAAATAGATGGGGAAACAGTGGAAACAGTGGCTGACTTTATTTTTCTGGGCTCCAAAATCACTACAGATGGTGACTGCAGCCATGAAATTAAAAGACCCTTACTCCTTGGAAGGAAAGTTATGACCAACCTAGATAGCATGTTAAAAAGCAGAGACATTGCTTTGCCAACAAAGGTCTGTCTAGTCAAGGCTATGGTTTTTCCAGTGGTCATGTATGGATGTGAGAGTTGGACTGTGAAGAAAGCTGAGCGCTGAAGAATTGATGCTTTTGAACTGTGGTGTTGGAGAAGACTCTTGAGAGTCC
>NW_011494529.1:2320053-2371422 GCF_000754665.1 Bison bison bison
TTTGGAAGGACTGATGTTGAAGCTGAAACACCAATACTTTGGCCACCTGATGTGAAGAGTTGACTCATTGGAAAAGACTCTGATGCTGGGAGAGATTGGGGGCAGGAGGAGAAGGGGACGACAGAGGATGAGATGGCTGGATGGCATCACTGACTCGATGGACGTGAGTCTGAGTGAACTCCGGGGGTTGGTGATGGACAGGGGGGCCTGGCATGCTGCAATTCATGGGGTCGCAAAGAGTCGGACATGACTGAGTGACTGAACTGAACTGAGAAGCGAGTCAGCCCCACCACAGGGATGGAGATCCTTTCTAGTGTTTTCTGGGTCATTAAATGGTAGGGAGCTGGGGAGAGGACCCTGATGACTTCTTTCCCCCAGGTAGAGACTGACCCAGGCACACCATCTCTGTTCCAGTTCTCTCAGCTCTTAAATTCCAACTGTCAACATTTCTGTGAACTTCCTTTGTTTAACAGGACTTTTATCACTCTGTGAGGACCACCTTCTTCCTCTTTTCACAAATGAAGAATGCTGAGATTCGGAGATGAGATGGTTAAGATGAAGCAGGATGTCAAAGTGTCAGAGGAGAAACTCGGACACAGGTTTGCTGAACCAGGCATCATTGCATTACCTGTCAGTGCTAGTGTTAGTCACTCAGTCGTGTCTGACTCTGTGTGACCCTATGGACTGTAGTCCGCCTGGCTCCTCTGTCCATGGAATTCCCCAGGCAAGAATATTGTAGTTGGGTTGCCATGCACTCCTCCAGGGGATCTTCCTGACCCAGGGATTGAACCTGCTTCTCATGTCTCCTGCATTGGCAGGCAGATTCTTTTTCACTAGTGCCACCTGGGAAGGCCTGTAAGGTACCTACAAGCACCTTTCAGTTACAAATATCCCATGGTATTAGTTGCTGGCACTTCTCCTCATCTAAATAGATTTCACACCCCTTTCAGGGGTCAGAGATGAGCCCTTCAGGTTCTCCCCTAGTATCTGGATGACTTTCCTTTCTGTGACAGATACTTTCTTCACTTTTAAGTGGACTAAGAGCACCTACCTTAATAAAGTACTGGGAGGATTAGTGGCTAACTGGGATGACCCAGTGACACAAGCTGATCTGGGTTTCTGGGTTAGGCTGGACATCTAACCGATAGAGGAATATAAATAAGGGCCTGCACATGCATCACTTATGCTTTTATGGGAATGAGAAAAAGGCCCTGTTGTGTGCATATATTCACCAATCTGAGAATGAGAGCAAACACAGTGGAACAGGTTGGAGACCCCTTTAAGGATTTGGGTAAATGATTTAAAATATGTAATTGGGGTTTTATTTTATTTGTTATTTTCTCTTATTTTTGCCTGCCCTGGGTCTTCATGGGCTTTTCTCTAGTTGTGGCACTTGGGTTTAGTTGCCCTGAAGCATATGGGATCTTAGTTTCCTGACCAGGGATCGAACCGACATCCCCTGCATTGGGAAGCAGACTCCTTACCACTGGACCACCAGGGAAGTACCCCTGCAATTGGGATTTTAAAAATCGGTTTTGGGAAAGAACATTTTGAAAACTTTGGAAATAAATTTTGATAAAAAGTTCACTTGCAAACAGTGGTTTGTGGACATAGAGGTTTATCAGATCTGGGTGTATCGGCGCTCCTGGTTCCCGGCTGGCTCCATTCAAGTCCAGGGAGAGCCCAGCTGGGTGGAGACTGGAGGGAATAAGAGCTGTCTAGACACAGCAGCTGTCACAGGCGGGTAACTATCTGCGAATCAGTGCCCTCCAGGATTCAGACTGAGGATAGCAGGTAGAAAATAAACGGCCAAGGAGATGAGTAAATCAAAGGGGAAGAAGAATTGCCCGTCTCCTGTCAGGAATCCAGTCAGCCATCTTCAGTGGAGGTTTGGGCGCCATCTTTCCCTCCCTCTCCTGACAGGCCTTTTAGAACTCATTATTGTTAAGTGTTCGTTGCAGCCTAGTGTTCTCTCAGAATGGCTTGAGACCAGAGTGGGTAGATATCTGCTTTCATTGATCTGCACTTCAGAGCTAGAGGAAGGTAAAGATGATTTAATGCCTATTTTCAAAGAATGAAGGATCTTTTGTTCAGCTCTTGCCAGGGAGCAGACAAAGGAAGCAAGATTCACCTATAACAGGAGGGGGTTGGTGGTAGACAGGAGGGAAATTTATCAGTCAGGGAGGATGGAGACACTCGCGTGAGTTATGGTATCTTCTTACCTGGAGATCTTCAAAGTAAGATATACTTCCCTCTGACAGGAGCAGTCAGAGCTGGCAGTGGGGGATAGGATTCCTAGCTGGAAGCAGGGAAATGGACTTTAGCGACCTTTGAAGGTTGAGTCCAGCCTTCTGAGTCTAGGATAAACTAAGATGAGAAAATTTATGGCTTTGACATCCACCATGTGAATAAATCTGAGCCTTTGCTGGAGTTTAGGAGAAAGAAGATTCCAGAAGCCTGCTCTGGCTTAACCACTCTATCAGTCCAGGTTCCAGCAGAAAACAGATGGCATATTCAATGCAAGATCATTTGAGAGAGGTTAATAAAGAGCCTATTGACAAAGCTTTGGGCAAGATGTAGAGAAATGTCAAAGGACGGAGCAGTACCCAAAACTCTTACCATCTTCTGCCCAAAGGGATGGGGAGAGGGAGCCATTATTAGAACCTAAAAGGCAGAAACAATGACCATCCTGAGAGGGGCTGTAACCTTCTGATAAGGAATGCCACCAGCCAGCAGGGACCTAGGGAGAGAGCCTGGGAAGTAAATGCCCTGACATCTCTGTCCTCTCTCCCACACATCTGCTTTCTGGGTTTCCAATCAGCTGGTCCAGACTGAAAACCTGAGGCCAAGGAAGCCCATTGATGAGGTCACACAGTCAGCCTCCTGAGCTGACACCAGCTTGGAGAAAGGTGAAGGATAGATCAGGAGGAGCAAGGAAAGCTGACTGACACCACCATTGCTGGTTCCGTCACACAACAAAGTGTTACATGCCAAGCAGTGTTCTAGGCACTAGGAAGAAGGCAGTGAATCAGACTTACATTTGGAACTAATTGTGATTTAGAAATGCACCCCTCCTGTTAGCCCCCGTATGTATTTGTTAATATAAGTAAGGAGAGTTACTGAAACTCTGTGCCTCAATATCCTCATCTGTAAAATGGGAACAACAGTTGTAAGTCCTTCATGGGGTTGGGTTACATGTAAAGCCCTGAGAAAGATAAGTGGTGTGAAGTAAGAGCTCATCCCGTACATGTTATTATTCTTACTATTGTTATGCCATTGCTATTTACATCTTTTCTCCAGTCTCTTGAGCTCTTTCTCATCCTTAAAGACCTAGATTGTGCAAACTCCTCCCCGTGGCTCTCTCTCCCCCGTCCCTGTCCCTTGGGCACACCTGAGCCCAGGTGATCTGGCATATGATGCCTCCCTGGTTCTTATAAGGCCAAGGTGCAATTATTTGGTTTGCATGTTTGTTTGCTCTGCTAGACTTTGCGCACTTGGGGATAATCTCAGATTCAGGTCCTTCTCCAGGCCTGTGTTCTGGCAGAGGGGAGGAACTCCATAGTGGAGGTCGAGTTTGTTTTGAGTGACTTTACATATGAGATTTTGTAGTTTCAGGGACCTGAGCATGGCCGAGGCCTGTGTTCAGAAGCCAGGATGTAGAAGTAGAGGGAGAAGGGATTTCATGGCCCTAAGAATCCAGCCCCAGCCCCACTGCTCCATAGAGCCTGATCGGAAGCCCCAACTCCCTGCCCTGGAACTGACTTCTACCCCAAGAGCATACATTCACAGGGAAGAGGATGCCCACTGAATAGGGAGGCAGGAACAGAAAGACCCTTATCTGAGTTTACAGCCAACCAGAACTATTAATCTTATTCTTCTTTAAGGTAGAAGCTGGCTTTTTTTCTTTTTTTTTTTTTTATCAGCAGTAGGGGACAAGGAGAGAGTTTTTTGACATTAAGATAGACACTGCTTTGCCTCTGCGGATACCATCTGAGAAAAAAGAAAAAAACACTTTGGGATGGAGTTGGTGAAGAACAGTTCCTGGGCACCTTTCACTTCAGCCTAGTTATTTTGGCCACAGCTTCCAGAGTCAGGGCACAAACACACGGTGAGTTCCTTGATTAATCCCATATCTCTGTGTGAGGCAGCCTTGGGACTGCATCCCATCGGGTCAATTTCCAAGGTCAAAGGATATGCTTCCAATTTACTGGTCAAACATGTTTACGCCACAGGGACGCCGTCTATAAGATGGAGCCCGGGAAAAACTCTTTAGGACAAATGGACCAGTTTCTTCAGCAAATCATTGCAAGGAAAATACAAGAAAAGAAGGGGACTCTATAGATTTAAATCTTTAAGATATGTACAAACCTCTTAGTGTATGGACTTTATTTGGATCCTTATTTGAACAAAGTATTTTAAAAATCATAAGACAGTTGAGAGTATTTGATATTTGATTGGTTATTTGATATTAAGGAAGTATTGCTAATATTTGGGGTATGAAAATGGTATTGTGAATACATTTATAAGAGTCTTTGCTTTTTACAGATATATTCTGGAATATTATGAATGAAGTATATGATACATGAGATTTGCTTCAGAATAATCTGGGGATGGTCAAGAAGTGAATGGAATATAGAGGGAAAGGAAAGTGAAATGAAAGTCACTTAGTCGTGTCCAACTCTGCCATTCCATGGATTATACAGTCCATGGAGTTCTCTAGGCCAGAATACTGGAGTGGGTAGCCTTTCCCTTCTCCAGGGGATCTTCCCAACCCAAGGATCAAACCGATTAGCAGGTGGATTCTTTACCAGCTGAGCCACAAGGGAAGCCCAAGAATACTGGAGTAGGTAGCCTATCCCTTCTCCAGTGGATCCTCCCTACCCAGGAATTAAACTGGGGTCTCCTGCATTGCCAGAGGATTCTTTACCAACTGAGCTATCAAGCCCAGAATATAGAGGGGGTAGAAGTTAATTGTAAGTGATGAATAGGAGGTACATGGGAGTTCACTAATCAGTTCTATTTTGTACATAATGGTATTTTTCTATAATAGAAGAAAATCTAAGTATGTTAGGAATAAATGTACTTTTTGCTTGTTTTACCAGGTTCCCTGAAACGAACTTGAAATTCAAACTGAACATGCCAGAAATGGGCTTATATGTTTCACAGATGAAAGCTTGCTCATTCCTCACAGGGCATGGGAAGCCCTATTTCTCCCTGAAGGCCAGTAAGATTTCTACACTTTAGCTTTTTTTTTTTTTTAACTAAGAGCCAGAACTTGAAGGGATAAAATGATGACTAGCATCACTTCTCTTGGCCAACTTCCCTGACTGATGAGAATGGATTTCCCTAGCTGCTCACACTGTTGAGGAAAACAGGAACCAGAGCCAGGTGGGTCTAGACTCTAGTTGGGTTTTACTCAGTGTCCCTAGTGCCTAATGCTTGCAACTGTGCTTCTCTGCACATTCTCATCCATAGTCCTTGAGTCATTTGGGCCTCTCTCTCAATCAAGACTCAGAGAGAGGTGTAATGATTTGTTTAATATCATATGGCCTGGGCATGGTGATCCAGTGGTTAAGAATCTACCTGCCAAAGCAGGGAACACAGGTTCACTGGTCTGGGAAGCTCCCACATGCTTCGAGGCAACTAAACCAGTGCACCGCAACCACTGAGCCTGAGAGCCGAAACTACAGAAGTCCATGTGCCCTGGAGCCCACGCTCTGCAACAGCAGCCACTGCAATGGGAAGCCCGTGTACCACAACTAGAGAGTAGCCCCCACTAACCGAACTAGAGAAAGCCTGCACACAGCAGTGCAAACCCAGGGCAGCCAAAAATTAAACAAATACATCATATGGCCCATGAATGGTGAAACTGGGACTCATATCCAAGTCCTTTCTGGTTTCAAGCCCAGACTTCTTCCCACTATACCATATTGCCCTGCCAGTCTCAGGGTTCCTTTCATTAGGATGCACCAATCCAAGGTTGCAAATAATAATAGTTACGTGGTTGGGACTGTATGGAGTGCTCTACATGCATTAATTCATTTCCACCCTCTTAATGATCTCATAAGGTATGTATTATCCTTGTGCCCATTTTACAGATGGGAAAACGGAGGCCCCTAGTGTCACAGAACTAATAAAATGAGGAACTGACATTTAAACTCAAGGATATCTGTCCTCAAACCTTTGACTATATTTTTTATGCTACTTCTCCCTATTTAGTGGAAGATGAAAGTTTTTTCAGAATTCCCCCAAATAGAGACCTGGAAATGACAAGGAAGAGAACTTACACCATCAGTGTGCTGAAAGAATGACTTAGCTCTATATTTTTGAATCAGTTATTTTTTTTTAAAGTCATAGCATTCTCATAGCAGTTAACAATGGCCAGGCCACTGCTAGCCACTTTACAAATGTTAATTCATCAAATAATCATAGCAGCCTGGTGAGGTGGTTGTATGCTATTATCATTCTTCCCATCTTACCGATAGAGAAACTGAGGCATTGCCAACACCACAGAGCTAATAACAATACAGAGCCAAGATTCAATCCAGGCAGTCTTCCACCTGACCCTGGGCTTCGATCTCAACCTCACCTTCACCTTGAGCCTGGTACCTACGCATAATCTGTCCTAGAGTATGTCAATGAAGGAGCAGTGTTAACTGACTTTAACTCCCAAGTCTTAACTCCAACTAATAAAGACCAAAGTTCTGCTATTGGCCTGAGTAATAACTGAAAGGTAGTAACTGATTCTAACTTGGACTTTAAGGCATGTATGGGAAAACCTGATCCATTCACCTGAGTTACAAACGTGTTTTGAGGACGGCCTCTACCTTTTTGAAAGCCGCAATAATAAGAGAGAAAATATTAAATTTAATGGGATAAATCACCTACATCACTTAGCACATAGGAGAGGTCAATACACAGTAGCTATTAACATCCTTCATAACCTCTCTGATAGGTCCACTTCTCGTCCACTCCATCGTGGGTGCCACAGCCCAGGCGTCCGTCCTCTCTCTGGTTGCTGTAGTGTGTTCTCTCTGGATTTCTCCACTTAGCCTACTCTCCACACTGCACCACCCATGCCCAAAACTAATCTGTTCTCTAGTCTCCTGAGGGAGGGTTAGCCTTCCGGGTCCTCTTGAACCACATGATGTGCGCTGGCCAATGAAATGTGAGTGCAAGTGGTGTGTGTCAATTGCAGACAGAGTTGATAAAAGCCAGTGTGTGTCTTGCCATGCTCCTCCTCCCGCATGCTGATGCATCTCTCAACCATCCTGACGGTGGTCACTTTTCACCCTGGGTCCTAGAATGAGGAGACTCTATACAGAAGCCCCAGCAACCCTTGACAGACATGCAAAATAAGGTGCAAACTTTTATCATTTGTTGTAATACACGGCACTTTTGGATCTGTTTGTGTCACAGCATAGATCTAGCCTAATCTGACTGATACACGTTTTATGATGTTCTTGCAGGGAGGACAAAGTTCTCTAATATGCCGGCAAGGCCCCGCAATATTGTGATCTAAACATGAAACTTCATCTTCTACCGTATTTCCTCTTTTTCTCTTCATCCAAACAGGGCTTCTTTCAACCCCCTCCTAGGGCTACTACAGGCTGTTTGTATATGCTATTCCCTTTGCCTAGAACATTCTCCCAGCTGCCTACCCCCTTTGCCTGGTTAATTTCTGTCTCACCAGCCTCAGTTGACTTTCACGGCAGTTATGTGTATCCTTTATAGCACCCAATCGCTGACAGATGTGCAATAAGGTAAATCCTTACCTTTGCTGCTGTTTGTTGGAATAATGCTTATCTTGCCCACTAGGCTGTGCACGTCCTAAGAATAGTTGCCCAGTCTTTGCTTACTGACTAGCCCTAGCCCTTGGTACATAATAGGTACTCAAAAAATATTTATTGAACAGTTCAGTCAAAATGTCGTAGTGATTATAGGAAGGACGTTGGAGCCAGACTTCTTAGATTCACATCCTACCCTGCCATGTATTTGTTGGGTAAATTACTGAATCTGTCTCAATTTCTTCATCTCTAGAAGGAAGATTACAAATGGAAGTGATCCCATAGGGTGTTTGTGAGGATTAACTGGATTAAGACAGTGGTTATTTACTTGTTATCTCTGGTCTCCAAGCCCGCCCTTCTATACACTGTTCCATGGGGCCACGGTTTCCTTATGATACTTTCCCAGACTCCTTTGCTGGATGGCTCTGTTTCGATAAAGCCGATGAGAAACTCTGGCAGGAGCCTAGGAATCGGAGGGAGGGAACTTCACTGTGTGTTCATTTTCAACACACAGCGTGATAGCTAAGAGGATAGAGGTGCAAACCGCCCCAGCTCCTTTCAACTCTCCCAGCACCAGTCACGCTTTACTGCCTCTGAAGTGCTGGTACCTGTGGCTGTGACCCCCTTGAGGGCCCAGCATCAGCTGCCCACATCCTCTGAGAGGTCTGAGTAAGGGCCGTGTGGTGACTCGTGAGGGCCTCACGGTGACTCCTCTCAGTAAAGATCCAAGTATCTGTAGGGAGTCCCTCCTTGGAGCTTCTGGTCTGGTAACCCAACCTTTCATTTTTGTTTCTCTAACTCCAGGGGTGGTGGCTGTACTCGTGTTGGAAAAACTGACTGGACCCTTTTCCTGGCTCCAGACTGGGCCTTAACTGATACACTATCTAAAGCACCGACTCAATGGACATGAATTTGAGCAAACTCCGGGAGACAGTGGAGGAAAGAGGAGCCTGGCATGCTGCAGTCCATGGGGTTGCAGAGTTAGACATGACTTAGCAAGTGAACAACAAGAAATCTAAAGCACTGAGAACAGCCTCAAGCACACAATAGGCACTATGTCAGTGTGAAGTTTTGCATTTGTCTAAGTAGGTAAACGGAGAAGGCGATGGCACCCACTCCAGTGCTCCTGCCTGGAAAATTCCATGGACGTGGGCTGCAGTCCATGGGGTCGCTAAGAGTTGGACACGACTGAGTGACCTCACTTTGACTTTTCACTTTCATGCATTGGAGAAGGAAACGGCAACCCGCTCCAGTGTTCTTGCCTGGAAAATCCCAGGGACGGTGGAGCCTGATGGGCTGCCGTCTATGGAGTTGCACAGAGTCGGACACGACTGAAGCGACTTAGAAGCAGTAGCAGCAGCAAGTAGGTAAAAGGGGTTTCCCAGGTGCTGCAGTGGTAATGAATCCGCCTGCCAACGCAGGAGATGTAAGAGACAAGGGTTTGATCCCTGTGTCAGGACGATCCCCTGGAAGAGGAAATGGCAACTCACTCCAGTATCCTTGCCTGGAAAATCCCATGCACAGAGGAGCCTGGCAGGCTACAGTCAACAGGGCTGCAAACTCTCAGACAAGACTGAGTGTGCGCGCGCGCACACACACACACACAAGTTCTAGGTACACTGGATGTGCTAAGATCCAGGGATGCAGAGAATAAGATATTATCCCTGCCTCCAAGAAGCTTTCAGTCCAATGGCAAAGACAAGACATAAAGGTAAATAACACAACTGAGTGACTGAGTACACACACACACACACAAATAGGTAAAAAAGCCAACATGGCTCATGAGAACCCTGTGGAGGGTGCCTGACATCTGTCAAGGATGATGCAAGCGACGGGTGCAAATACTGGCTGTCTTTAGGGGAAACTCTGATCCACACCCATAACTATCACTCAAATGTCACCTTCCAGGTGTGATTTAAAGCAAATGATGACACAGCTTCCATAGCATTAGCAATTTTTTATTTTCCTTTTTTGTTGCATAGGAAATGCAGTACTTGCTTCCAGTAATTGTATTGTAATGTGAGACGGTGGTAGCACTAATGGTTGAATACAAGAGTTAAACTAATCCACACCAGCTCAAAAACCTGTGGAGATTTAGTTGAATAAGAATGGACGCCCACAGTGATTCTCAACCAATTACAAATTTTCACAGAACACAGTCAAACTAAAAGGGTAACTATGAGAGTCAATACAAGTATACTAGAGGCACAGGGGGCCCGGCTCATAAAAAACAAATGTCAAACTAACTTATTAACACGGGGTGTTCAGTTTCACAACAGATCTCTTATCATTGGAAGTGTTTAATCCCCTTCTCCCACAATTTGAAATGAAAACAAACAAACAAAAAAAACCCAAAAAACAAAAATGGAGGTATCTTGAGCAGACAGATTTCCAAGGGTGGTGGGACAAGCCCTCAGTGAACTTTGTTCTGGTAAGAGGTCAGGGCTGCAGAGGAGGGGGGTCGTGTATTTGCCTTTGAAAGTCTACCTAGAGGACCTCCTAGAATCTGATAAACCTCCAGCTCTAGGTCAAGCCAGTACCTCAGCAGTGACGCTACCAAATGCCTTCGCAGTGCAGAAAGGCAGTCGGAAACTAGGGAGAAAGTGCACTCTTTAGGCCTCCATCCCAACGTAGCCAGTGGCCTTGTGACCTTCGGCTGAGATGTTTGAAAAAACAGTGCTAAATTATAGACTATTACTAAAAAAAATTTGAAAAATAAAAATAACACAAATAGAATCAAAAAGGGAAAAAATCTTCTGTCATTGTGAGAAGCTGAGCATAAAAACAGCAAGAAAAATAGCCCCATTCATTGGACACCATTTGTCCTAGAAACCACCTCGGAGAGACACAAGTTCACATCGAGCACCCTGGGGGGTACTCTCCACTGTGACGGCGTAGGGCTGGATTCACGGTGGCACTTCCACCATATACTCTTGTGGTCCAGACACACTTTGGAAATTGTGTTTTTTTAATTGAATAGCATCAGGAAATGTGATGCTCATGTGGAAACTCATGATGTCTGGCACTCAGGCAAAGTCCTGCCCCTACATGCTGCTGCCTCCCTTGTTACCATGCTCAAGGGTAGGTGGTCCCCTCTTATCTTTCTGAGCATTGCTGAAATCTGCTCTCCATTTCCCCATCCCCCTAACAGATTATAAAAGGGGAATAAAAAATAAAAAGGCAGATCAATGCTGGCTTAGGGGAAAAAAAAATGAGATAAAAGATTTCATTTGGGAAGCAAGTCATTTCAAATTTAGACCAAAAAAGAAAAAAGTTATATTTAAAAAAATCCCGTGTTAATAGCCAATTTCTTTTTCTTATGAATCGGGCCCAAAGTTTGTACAGAGTTTTATTTTTGAAGAAAATATTGCAACTGTGCATGAAACTAAATAGCCACGTGATTCTGTAAAGATTTTTTTTTCTTTTTTTTTTTTCTTTTAATACGAGGAAGTCTGGTGTGAAGACGGATCAAGCATGGGTACCTGGCTGAACATTGTCCATTAAGAAAATGCTTCAGTATCGGCAAAGCTTCAGTCGAGGGTGAAGGGAAATGTCCCTCATTTTGAAATATCCTCAGTGTCTTCAGAGCAGAGTTCTTGAAATTCAAATGGTTGTTTTGAGACAAAAGTCTTGCCAGGGACTGATTTCTGAAATCAAACACCCATGCTTGTCCCCTAGGAAAAAGAAAACAAAAAACAAAAACGAAAACAAAAACACAAGTAATACTGAATTTAAGTAAATGTATACCTCCAAAATACTGAAAACTGCCGAAATCAAGAAAAGACAGAATTTGCGTTCTCAGTGAAATACCTTTAAACCTAGCTGACAAGAACCAAGTCAGAAAAAAAGACTAACATAATCTTGAGTAATATTCATACAGTTCACTAAGCATTATGGAATAGCATGCATTAATATTGTACGGTTATTTTACATCACCTATACCAGAAGGTCCTGACTGACAGACAGCGAAGGCTACCGGTGTAGAAAAATCTTACTTCAGAAGAGCAATATAATACAGATTTCACAGGCACTACATTTTAATATATCAGGTATTATGCTGGTTTTCTTATAATTCTTTCTGTCCTAAAGCTGGCATTATAACAATGACCAAAAAGGCAAGGATTGAAGTAAACGGAAAGTAGATACCAAAGTTGATATAGTTTTTTTCTTCAGATAGATTAGTGCATAGTTCTCATGCAGATAAACACTGCTATGCGTTTACACTGTTGGAAAGCAGAGTGAATTGAGCCCAAGTTGTCACATTTGTGTAAATCATTTTGTCAGCCTGTAATAGCACCATGTAATGGATTTGCATTAAACATTAAATTGATTTCAGGATTGGTGACACAGTATTCACTACACTTAAGTGCTATGGAATAGCTTCAATGTTACCTGCTATATATCAAAGCAATTTTCATCCCACTGCTTTTTTATTGGAAAAAATAAAAGGAAAACATACACGACACTAATTAGACGAATGCACAGCCTTGGACGTGGAGAAGGCAGAGCGGGTTTACTGTCAAACAGCAAATACATGCATTGACTTCAGGACGAAAGTGGCCTTGGAAAAGCTGATTTGAATGAAAGCTGTGCTGGGGGCAGTGCAGCTTTCTGAGACTGTCTGAAGTCTTAGGACAGGTCTCGGAGGGTGGGTGGTGAGGTGCCACTGAAGCTCTCCGTACATTACCATGCCAGTTGTGTTTTAAATTGGTTCTATGGAGGCCTGCTACCAGGAAAAAGAGACAAGAAGAAAAGGAAAGAAAGAAAATGAAAGAGAGAGACCACTGCGGCTATGGACAAAATGATACTTCCAGAGACATGATGCCATGTACATTAAATGACATTCTTAGAAACCCCTCCCCACAAAAAAAAAAAAAAGAAAATCAAAAGGAAAACATTTTTTGTCTTAATGCAGATTTTGTAAATACTTTATGACACTGTAACTACAGAATTCAAAGCCTGTGAGGATAAGGACTTGAAAAGTGAAAGACAAACTTTTTGAGACGGGGTTTTGCATCTTCCAGTGGGCTGTCTGAATACTGTGACTCTGGGAAGTCTGGGTTCCTTTACGCTCACCTGTCAGAATGTGAAGAATACACGCTTCGGGAAGTGGACCTTGGCCCGCCTGTAGCCCACGCCTGACTGTGGGGTGGGGGCGGGGAGGAGCTGACATAGTAACTGTCATGCCAGGGTGTGAAGAAACAGAAAACCTAGGTCAAACCTCAAAGGAAAGAAGAACGTGTGGGATGGAGAGAGTGGGCTTTGGAAAGAGGGCCTCTGCCCATTAACGGTCAGACAAGGAGCGTTTTTGTGGCAGGGAGATGGGCCAGAAGGAAAAAAAAAAAAAAAAAGGATATAGGAAAATGATATGATTTAGTGTTTGTGCCTCTGACTTCAGTTCCCAAAGAAAAAAATGGAGAGTTATTTGAGGGACTTATCTTTGCCAATATTGTTAATGCCATTTGAAGGGAGAGAAAAAATTCGAATGTGTCTCAGAATCAAGGGCTGGGCCTTCAAGTGTGGATGGCCCTCGGTCTGTCAGTCTACACACCCCAGGTAGCAACGTCTTCCTCAAACATCTTCGCTTGACTTTGAGTCTAAAAAGGTTAAACACTCGTATTGTTGATGTTTCTTTTTTCCTGCTTGATCACAACTAAACTACAGTTTCCTGCTGCTTTCTGGACAATGAAACATGAACAAAAATATAACTTAGTGTGTTTAATACTTAACCCCTGTTCGTTATCACCCTAGACTGCCTCCCTAATGTTTTAAAGCCTTTAAAACATTTTTTTTCCTGCAAATCTGTTCAGAGTTCCCTAATTTTAGCTTCAACAAACTTAATACAACAGAATACCTTCAAAAACACAGCATACCTGTAACGTCCATTTACAATGGTTTTTCAGTAGACCTATACTTCTCAAGCACAGGAATATGCTATACCATTGAAAGAAAAAACAAACAAAACTGTATTTAAATACTTACAAAAAAAAAAAAAAAGGAAACAGGAAAGTTTTAAACTTAAATCCAGTTCCCAAAGGGAGACGGGGGCGGGAAAGAAAGAAAAGCCATTCTATGAACGCTGCCTTTATAATGAACAATCAGAAATTTCACTAGGCTAATTTGACAGAAATTTTTCCTCATTTAAACAACATTACAAAAGTCCTGCATTATAAAATAGGGTAGAATAAATCAGTGTAATCAATAAAACTATACAACAATACAAATTACATATCTTCTGAGTGGGCAGTTAATCTCTCTCTTTGCAGTCATGACTACAACATGCTCACTAAAAACAACTAAAACTGCCCAAACTATTGCTTAGTTTGTTTTGTTTTAAAAAAAGGGTGCAATTTTATTGTATATACAACCAATTTACTGGTAATACCTTGGCTTATCGCAAGGTTCTGACAAAATGTTTGTCTAGGCTTTTTTCCCTTCACTGTGAAGCACTGAAAGCTGCTATTTTTTTTCTTTTTTTTTCTTTTTTCTTTTTTTAGTGCACATATGTCATAATAAAGTAATGCCCAGCTAAGTGCTATAGGGGAAGGCAAAGTATGCTGGCTGGCTAGAGGAAGTGACACCATATACTGACAATCACACCATACGACAGCGCCAAACGACTATTCAACCACTTATCAGACACATATGAAAATCCAAAATGTTTTATTTTATTTTTTTTTCCTTAAATAGAGATAACCAGTAAACAATTTTCAGAACTTGGAAGTTTAAAAACGTGCATATAAAAATGGGCATTATATACTTTGTATTGAATGTGGATTGACTGCAGTCTGCTAAGAAAAATGGGGTGTGGGAGCTGAAGAAAAGGGAAGTTGTCTTTTTTTTTTTTTAAGGCTTGCTTGTGAAAGGAACAGTTGTAAAAACAAAATTGCTTGAAGCAGGGTCAGCTTAGTGCTTCACAGTTTGACTGCTTCTCTAAGAGGAGCCCTTCCTGCGCACGTGCATTCAAAAATCACAAAAAAAGTACAAAGACAGACACCTAAAACACACTGCGTCAAGTGCAGCACCGACTTTGGTCAAATAAAAAAAATAAAAGAAAAATTAATCATTGCTAAGCTTTTCTACACGATATAAGCAGGTATTGCATATTTTCATATATCTGGGGGCGGGGTGGGGGGGGGAAATAAAGGAAGACTCCAAATAAATTGTAAAATGCAGCAACATCCAAAATACTGATATTCTAGTCATCTACAGATCTCAGAATAGCACTGCCACTGACCACATAGGACGATAAAGACTACTCCTATCTGCGGGACAACTAACTCTCTATTTAGTTCTAGATGTTGAAACTGACAATGGCTGACATAAAAGTCACATTTACAAAAAGTGTCTCCAAATGCTTGACTAGGGAAAAACCCCTTTCAATAGAGGAGCATGTGCAACAATTCCACAAATAATCGCTATCCAGGGCAAGGCACATTGATATGGAATTTTTGTTTTCGTGCAAATTAAGGAAAAAAAACAAAACAAAACAACATTGTTTCGGGGGGGAAAGATGAGGAGCAAAGTGTCTTCCCAAGAATTTCAGTTACTTGATTGTATAGGACAGTAGTAGAACCCTTCTGAAGGGCTGAAAAACATCGTTTAAAGGCAAGTGCCTAGAGTAGGGATTACAATATTGTGTCTTAATGCACTCTACTTTATCCTACATTAACTATATAAAAATTAGTTACTAACACTAGAACATGCAGAGACTTTCTCTGATCAGCAGGGCTCGCCAACCAGAACGTATATATATGTATAGTATAGGAAACCTTCTTGAAGTTGCATGGGAAGCAAAGGGGTGCTTCGCTGTCTGGTAGAAAAATCACTTGCACTTTTTTTTTGTTATTTTTTTGTTTGTTTTTTGTATTTTTTTTTTTTACATAAGATACAGGACATTTGGGGGTGCAAACTTTTTTTTCCCTAACAAGTACCCTTGATCTGAATGGGCACCAGCATTTGTCTCAGTATTGGTTTCATTATTATTATTAAAATTATTTTCCCATAGCCCAGTTCAGGGCGCAAAGGTCTTTAAATTTTCTGGACAATCTCTGGAACAATGAAGTGTCTGATAACTGATAAATCCTATGATGCCAGATACATGTAAAAATTTTCAGAATTGGCATAATCCATTCTAGTGACTTCTAGCTTATAAAATTAACAGATACCATGATTTTATTTTAGTTATGTGCTTTGATAACAGAAAATAATTAATTAGCATTTAATGTAGTTAACATATTGTGGTAAAAGCACCATTAGATTTGTTTTTTTGTTTTTTTTTTTTAAATTTTCCTTCAGTTTTTAAAGGGATACAAGTTTAACAATAAAAAACATAAAAAGCAAAAATAGCTCCCCTTTTTCTTGCAAGGCTGTTTTTTACCCCAATAATTTAGAGTCCTGGGGTGGAAGGACTTGAAAAACAAAAATAGAATTTTCAACAATCTCTATCTTACAAAGATATTTAGCTATCCAATGAAATTGCACTTTACTCAATTCAAAATTCGATTGTTTTGATTGATTCCTGTCAGTTTCTGTCAAAACAGACCATCTTCCCCATTACCACGTGAATTTGTGTCATTGTTGAAATTGTTGAAAAAATGTTTTTTTTTTTTTTTTTTTAAATGTAAGTGCAGCATTTCAAAACTTTTAAAAAACTGAATAGCAGTAGTAGTAGTTTGCCATTTTCGGGATTATTCTGCAACGCGAGTGGGTTCACTGTCCTTCCGGGCCATGTTACCTAGTTAACGGCTGACTGCTGAACCAAGCCAAACTAAAAGAAAGAACAAAAAAGGAACATAACTGCGATTTCTTTTTCCAATATGTTACAGAAAAACATTGCCCTTTGACTGTCCCGTAAGTTATATATATTGCAGATCTCAGCTACTACAAAAGATTTAGTTCTCCAAGTGCCTCCTGATTGCTCAAAGAGGCTCACACCGGTGTGGGTAAATTCATGAAATACTGTGAAACAGCCGGGCTCCGTAAAGAAAGTGTGTTACGACAGGAAGTCAGTGAGCAAGGGTAGATCCTCTCTAGCCACACTGCCTAATGCTCACGCAACCACGGAAACACTTCAGATGTTACAAAGCCCAACCATTTCCAGCACCATATGAGAAAATTACAACAGTTCCTAAAGTATTAAAAAAAAAATCCCAAAAGGTTATGGCCTTTGCTGTTGGACCATAATGCTTGCTGTTTCCATGTACAAGTTGATTTGATTTTCCCCTTCCAGTGACAGTGAAGTTGTAACCGCGCTGGGTTGAGGATGCGTCCATGTTACAGAGTTGAGAAGGGGTCAGGTGGTCTGTCTGGTGGATGGTGGGACGCTGCGACTTTTATCCCAGGTACCAGGACTGGAAGACAAGAGGAAAAGTGCAATTAGAGCTACAATTTGGAAAAGAACACATTTTAACGGTGGCCTTTCCACTGGTGAAATCAAGATCGATGTTAGGGATAAAGGGGGGTTTTCACTGGTAAAAGTAAAGGAATGACTAACAGTAAACCTTAAGACTCTGAACCTGATCTTACTCTTCTGAAACAACACTCAGTGTCTTTGTAGGGGGCTGCTCATGTTCTGAGTGTAACTTGCACAACCAAGTATTTATGTCTACTTGAAGCACATGCATGGTATGGAGGTTCCAATCTGGCGAGGGCAGCTGTAGCAGAGCAGGAAGCTCTATCACCTGGTTTTTGATTGAACCCTCAGCGCCTAGCTCAGTGCCTGGAATACAGGCTTCCAAACAAAGAAGAGTGGAATGAATGGAGAATGGGTGAAGGGAGAGGTTTTATATCATCATGGATGTCTTCTCTGATGAATCTCACAGCATCTCCTTTTCAATGAGATGCTATTACAATGTTCTTGTAACAGGCACAGAGGATCAAAAGCGAGAGAAGAGTGAATGGAGCTCAGGTAGGACAAGCGCTACACCAAGAGTCCTGGGTGATTCTGGACAAGTCATAGCATCTCTCTTCTACTCAGTCTCCTTAGATGTGCATGAGGTAGATTTTACAATGTAAAATGCTCCTCTCAGCTCAGTATTTCTAAAATAAAATTTAAAAAAATGACATATAATCATCAATTGGTATCACAGATTTTACCATAGTGTCCAAAGGAAAAAAGGAGGCCACCTGCACAGCTCATGCATGCTTTTGCTCCTCTGACGTTTATTTACAGCCTTGCATCTAACTGCTGGACCCAGTTACCAGTTGCCTTTTCCTTGCATGAGCCCTTAGGTGATTAGCTTTGGGCAACAGTCTGGTGATATGTCACTCTACATGCCGGCACTTCTTTCTCTGTTAGCTAAACAAAGTGACCAATTATGGTTTAGTATCAGAGTCAGTTTCTCAAGTGAAATAAAAAAGTACATGGCTTTTGCCAACTTTTCTCCAGAACTACCCTACCAAATTCACCACATTTATTCACAGAAAAATCATCAACCTCAAGCAAAATTAAATGCTTCCGAAACCTCTGAGTTGACAGTTTCAGAAAGGATTGCATTTGGGTTGATTCAGTCAGATGAAGGCTCATCCGTGTCCAAGAGATTCAATTAGGTAAAGCAAGGATTCATTTGATTTCAGGATAAATGGCAAAATGATAGCTACATGGAGGTTGGGATAAGATTTCCTGGTCACACAAGCTACTTTTGATGTCCAGAGGTCTTGAAGGAAAAAAGAAAAAAAAAAAACCCTGAAGTCTAAACCGAAAAACTACTCATCCTGTATACTTTTAGATGTTATTCTTTGACCGCATGCTTTGAGGAGCACAATAAAGCCTCTTGTGTCCTGAAAGGAAATCATCCTGGCAAATACACAGGGCCTAAATCGAACTGGACAAAAGAAAGAAGAGGGGGGAAGAGAGGAACCGGGAGGCAGACTCCAAACCGTATTTCTAGCTGGACTCCCGCATAGCTGACGCAGATCCGAGTTAGAGCCGAGTTCTCCCTGGAACCCAACAGTCTCAAACTTTGGATGCGGCAAGTCACGCTGACAATGTCTGTTCTCACACTTTCTAAGTCAGTTGTGAAATTCCAGACTTTTTAAACCTGACGCTGCGTCGTAGTTCTGGAAGCAAGCGCCTGAGACCCAGTGAGTCAGTAGGGGGAGCAGTTTTCCATTCCACAGTTTCTGGACACAACCTCAGTGCACTACAAAAATCTGCAGTGCCTCTACACTTCTCTTAAAAAGCAAAGCAAAGGAAAAAAAAGTTTCTTCACACATCTTACTATTCAGTGTGTGCCTTGCCGACAAGGTTACCCCAGAGCAGCTCTGTAATCCTTCACTGAAATAGGCTTTATTGATTGCTCTGGTCTATTGTTCTCTTTTCAAGTCCCCCAAGTTCAAGTTCATCCTGGTGTTACATCATGTCTGGTTGCTAAGAGCAACCAGACAGACCCAGACGTGACTATCATTAGCAAGAAACCCTCTGCTCTCCTCCCACCAACCTTCCAGTGGCTCTGACGTAGCAGGCCCACTGCAAACACACTGAAGTATTTATTCTGCCTAATTTATGACCTACCCAGCAAGCGAGACCCCCACTCCAAAAACCAACACTGTTGTGTATTTAATTAATCTGTCTTTCTCTGGCACTTGGGAAAGTTAGACAAAGGACTAATTATTGTGTTTCACTCTCCACACTTTTCTTTTGGGGGGGTGTGTGTGTGAATATTTGCATGGGAAAGAAAACTACAGGCCCAGCATTGGCTGTCCCCCCCTCCTTTTCTTTTTGCCCTATTGACATTTCATGAAATACTTTAGCTGCTTAAGGGAATTAGAAAAAAAATGCGATGTGAATGTTACTCCTTCTGAGTTGGTATTCAGTAACACAAATCAACTCATGACATGTTTAAATTTAAATGCTAACCACACACTCTCAGAGTTACTTTAAAGGTTAGTTTTTAATCAATAGAAGTTGCTGACTCTGGGTTTTTGAGCTGCGCAGTGCAGCTCTTGGGCTTTTGTCTAACGTTAAAGCTTTCAAACTTTTTTTTTTTTTTTCCTTGAGATGATTTTAGCAATGATTTGCAGACACAGAAGACTATTGTGCTCTGACCAGCAACATGTCACCAGAGGAGAGAGTTGCCCTGGGGTGGGGTGTCAATATGACTCCTGAAGGCCTGGGTTGGGGGTCTTTAATAAGCCGTGAAAAAAACTTAATTAACCCTTTCAGGCCCAAACCAAAACCTATTCTTAAACTTTTTCACTCCTGTAATTTGACCATTAGTCCTTATTTCAACATTACACTAATCTTCATGACAATTAACCCAGATACTTGACCAAGGCTTTCCAGAATGGGAAGTCAGCTGGTTAGGGGAACTACACAGGGAATTTTTTTCCCTTTTGAATGAGGGCTCCTTGATTAAACCATTTATTCATAGTGATGGCAGATAAGCAACTATAATACTAAAAAATAGAACCCATTCATTTCATCAAATGTTCTCATGACCAGTTTGTAGCTGAAGACCTTCCTTAATTCCATTATGAGTGTGATAGTTGCACATGTCTAAGCCACTCGATTTTTAAAAACTTCCATGAACTATGAATAATGTCCAATAGACAAGATAATGTTTGTAAAAGCCCATTTTTCTCTTGTGATATTCTCTTACAAAATCTATAATTCAAGCAGTGCAAGTTTCAAAACATTACTTGATGAATAATTCTGGGCATTTTCTTGTCGGGTTGTACAAGAAAAATATGAAAGAAATCTGAGATTGTTAAATTGTTGGGGTTGAGGAGCAAATCACTGGGAAAATGTTGCCACATTAAACAAAATTCATTGATGGAGAGTCAAAAAATTGTCTTCAGATATTTACTAACACAAGCTTAGGTTTCATATGGTTTCTGCCTTCATATGTTATAGCCCTTTAATCTAACCCACTGTATCCAGATGGACTACAAAGGAACCCCTGTCCCTTATCTACAGTGAATTTCAATATTACAATACAATATCGGATGATGTTATCTTGATACATTTACATTAAGGAAGTAAACACAGAGCTTTGATCTATTTTTTCTTTTTTTTTCCCTTGGGAACTCTCAGCTATAGTTTGGGAGGTCCACAAATCCACACTCCCACAGAAGCTAGAGTTAAGGGAAATTACTGCTGCATTCACAGTTTCTACAGTTTGGGATGTGCTAAGGTGGTGAGGAGGGGGCTGGAAGTGGGGCTGATTGTCCTCTCTCAGTGTTCAAGGTGAAACATCAAAAGAAATCTGCAGTCCACGACCAGAGCTCAGCTTTCCTCTTCTCCAGTCAAATGAAGAAGTAATCTCATCAGGTTGGAAAGTGCTGACTAAGGATTTAATAAAGTGCCTGCAGATGTGGCGTCTCTAAGGTATTCAACTCATGTAATGCAAAACAGCTCCACACTGAATGTGCTTATAAAATTTCATTTAACCATTGCAGCATGACTCCCCCTCGCCCCCCACCCCCACTTTTTTCTAAGGAGTTTTATCACACTTCCCGCCCCTTAATTTACAGCTCCATGAAAGTTCGAATCCCATTCTGCCAGGATTCTGGAATACTCTCAGTAGTCAGGTTTTATGAACCATAAACAACATCTATCCGGCTTCATCGCAAGCAGGAAGCCTGAAATGGCACTCGGTACCTTTGACGGTGGCAGTCTCTTTCCTTTCCTATCTGAGGGGGAGAGCAATTAGGAAACCGAGGCTATTTTTCAAAATTTGGTCATAAGGATGCCTAAAACATGGTTGATGAAGGCTCAGTTTCTTTAGTTAACATCAAACATTCTAATGTAAATAATGAATTTTAAAATGGCTTTTATATGCACTTTTTACTAAAAGGGCAGGATGCATATTTCAGAAACAAAAGGAAATGCAAGTCTGTTTGAGATAGCTGCATTTTACTTTAACCAAAAAAAAAGAGAGGGTGCTGCGGTGGGGGGTGGGGAGGGCGGAACAGACTGTGACGCAGCAGAATCTGTTTTTCAAATTAAAAAGTTAAACAAAAGGCCTCAAGGGCAAAGTTGAACACCGCGGAAGGAGGTTGTTAATGTGGAATCCAGAACTGGGTGTGACACTTTGCTTTCTTCTCCAGGCAAGGTGGGTTATTTCAGGACATTTCACACACAGAAAGCAGAAACAGGCAAACACAGGGAGGCCTCTGCCCCCACTCTCCACTCCTTCATACTCCATCAGCCCCTGAAGAGGATGCTGCCAACTAGCACTGCAGGAGTTGCGGTCAACATCTTGACTTCTCTCTGGAGGAGATGCTATCTCTGCTGGGTCATTAATCCAGTTAGTCATTTTTGGCTTCCTGCTCTTGTGTGGATGAGCGAAAGCCCACTGTTTAGCCCAAATGAATTGTCCTTGGCAAATCAGCCAGAAGCCAGGTAGCCTCCCCTGCCTCCTTCTGATCCAATGGAAATGGACAAGGCCTTGGAGTCCACTCCTGGTTTCTGATGTTAGTATACCTCATTTGGGAGTACTTCACTTATTTAACAAGTGTTGAGCATCCTACTGTGTGCTTGATAACACTAGGCTCTGGGAATATGAGTACAACAAATATGGTACCTGCTCCCGGGCAGTTGGATCTTTAGACTTCAGTATCCTTCTAGAGACCAGTTACCCTGCTATTCTTATAGTTGGATGTTTGAAAACTTCTGTCAGCTGATGAGGCTGAGTATTCAGTGTCCAAGGGACCCAGGACCGAGTCCTATTTTTTCCACTGACTAGTTGTGTGACTTCAAGTAAGCATGACTCTGTCCTTGGGCCCCTAGAAGACTACTGTAGGGCCATTCTTCATGGCATGGGGATACCGGTTTCTTCTGACAAAGGTGACACCCTGCACCCAGGTGTCAGTTATTGGTCTTGCCAGCCACAGGCTGTGATCTCTCAGCCATTTTTCTTGTCTGATTTTGTTAAAGAAAGCCTGCTTTCAATAATGCTAAACTAAGACTTGTTTATTGTACAGGAAGCTATTAAAACAGTAATGGGCCATGATTGGCCCTGCTCACCTTTGCGGCCTTATCTTTTCGCTGCTTATACTCAACACTTGTGCTGTGTTACACTTCTTCCAGGTCCCCCAAAGCCAAATGCTTTCTCCCTGCTGGAACTTGGTAGAGCTATCCCTCTCTCCTTGGCTTTGAACACACTTGCTAGTCCTTGCTTTCTCAGATTAGCAGTCCCTTCTTCCAAAGGGTCTTTCTCCAGGCCTTTAGCTCCTGGGTTCACCTCTGTCACAGTCACTGAACTGTAATTACCTGTTTTCTCCCCAAGAAAACAAAGTGTCTTCTTGTGTGTGGCATCTCCGGTGTCTTGCCTGGTGACTTAATAAACACTGTTGAATAAAGGAAGAAATCTCCAAGGTTCCAAAAGTAAAAAGTCAAAGTGTTAGTCCCTCAGTTGTGTCCAGCTCTTTGTGAGGCCATGGACTGTAGCCCACCAGGCTCCTCTGATCATGGAATTCTCCAAGCAAGAATACTGGAGTGGGATGGCATTCCCTTCTCCAAGGGTAATCTTCCCGACCCAGGGATCGAACCTGTGTCTCTTGCATTAGCAGGCAGATTCTTTACCATCTGAGCCACCAGGGAAGCTCAAAGACTAGTATCAATTACCCCAACAAGTTGTTGAGATGGGTGACTTCTAGAATGGCTGTGCCTCATCCATGCTCGTGGCTCATGCCCGCATCTCCCTGAATGACAGGTGCTCCCCCCAGAGACATGCAGGTCTCCACAAGCCACCCCAGCGAGTTCTGATTGAAGAGCTCTTGCAGTGGGGCCAACTGCAGCCGTAGCATGTGCAATAGTTTTGTAACATGGACGGCTGCCTGCTTACTACGAGCACAGAGGAGTTGTCCAAACCACCACTCCCTGGAGAGTGACCATGCTGTTCCCGGCCAAGACCTCCATTTGGTTCAAACCTCAAGACGGGAAAACACTAATCTTTTTACCCAATAAGCCATCCAGCACCTCCAAACCTTGAGAGTACATACACAATCCAATTATTCCAACAGTTGTTCCAGAGTCTGACTCTTTCACCGTATTCCAACTTGCTCTAGTGTCTGTCTCACCATCAAGCAAAGTTCTTTTTTCTGGCCTCCCTTTACATGTTTACCAAGTAATCTTTTACCTCACAAAACCAAAGACTTCTGAATTAAAAACTGCACTCTGGCCACTCACATTTGCTCTGCTGACTTACTGGAGGGCTGCATGCATAGTGGTAAGAGGTGGGGCACTGGAGTCAAGTTAACAGAAACAATCTGCCAGCAATGTGGGAGACCTAGGTTTGATCCCTGGGTTGGGAAGATCCCCTGGAGAAGGGAATGGCTACCCACTCCAGTATTCTGGCCTGGAGAATTCCATGGACTGTATAGACCATGGGGTCGAAAAGAGTCAGACATGACTGAGTGACTTTCACTTTCACTTTTCACATCATTTAACTAGTATGCCATTACATGCTAGTTAAAGGCGCTTCCCTGGTGGCTCAGATGGTAAAGAATGTGCCTGCAATGCAGGAGACCAGGGTTCGATCCCTGGGTCGGTAGGATCCCCTGGAGGAGGATATGGCAACTCACTCCAGTATTCTTGTCTGGAGAACCCCATGGACAGAGGAGCCTGGTGAGCTACAGTCCATGGGGTCACAAACTAACCCTAGATTGAGAAACTAACACTTTCACTTTCTAAATGATCTTAGATAGGTCAGCACCCCTGGGTCTCAGTTTTAAACTCTGTGAAATGCAGCCAACAACTTTATCAGTTTTTGTAGGGACTGAATGAACTAATGCCTGAGAGACAAGTGCCGAAAACCTGAAAGCCAGGGGAGATGAGTTCTCTATAAAGTGTGTACGGGCCATAAGGTCCACAGGAGACCTACAGAGGACCAGTTCCCTTGGAAAGGCATCGCTCAGCAAGGCGGCTTGCTCTTATTTAATGATATAATTTCTTAGTTAAAGGTAGCAGCTGTGTCAGTTCCATTTCTCCAGTTGCAAGAGAAAGTTCTTGAGAAAATAAAAATCTGTCTTTAATTGCGGTATTAAAATCAGAGCAGCGAAACCAACCGCACAAAAGAAATTGGCTCAAGTTTATGAAAGGCATTTGGGCCTTTGCCTTGCAAGGCTGAGCTGCACGCCTTGGAAGTTGGGGGCGAGGGGGAGAGGGGATCTGGGGTTGGGGCGAGGGAAGGGGGAGGGACGGAGTAGTCAGGCAACCAAGTGGGACAGAAACAATCCTATTTTGGTTTTTGTTAGCGAATGGCATACTACATAGATCAGAGACTTCTTATAAAATACAAACCCCCACTGTACACAAAGCACAGGAAAATGTGAGGAAAAAAGGGAAAAACGAAAAGCAGCTTAGGGTGTGTTAACGCTGCTATTCTGTCAGCTTAAAGAGTATTTTATGCTTGATCAACAGCTCTTTTTTATTGTGCTTTTCTTTCATTCATTCAAGACATCAAAGCGGGCCCCACCAGTGTACCTGCCCTTCTGGAGCCGCTTGTGAGGGGGTTCTAATGAAGCACGACTCTGGGAGCCGGAGACCCCCGTGGACACTGCAGTTCAAAGGGAATATTTCAACAATGATTACATTTTGTAAATCTTTTTATGAAAGAGACAGCTTATTTCCTGCTTTTTCATGAAAAATAGATTATCCATTAAAGTGAGCCCGCACCACGGAAGCTGCTTCAGATCTGAGGTGCAGCATGGAGATTAAGGGGACAAGGACCCGATGAAATTGTCCAGAGTTCCTATCTGTTTGGCCACGATGGCGCAGCCGAATGTTCTGGGAGGAGCCCAGACAGTGCGCTGGGTGGCTCTGCAGTGGGAAAGGCGGTGGCCAGGGTGTTTGGGGGCTGAGTTTTCAGCTAGGGTCCTGTGTCTATTATTTGCTCTTTCAATTTGTTGTTTTTGATTCCACAAAGTCCAGCCAAATATCAGAAGGCATCAACCGACTCCTCTGACTGGGCAAAAGTAAGGTGAAAAATTTTATTTATAGATTCATTAAATGCCGTATTTTAACACTCTGAAATGGGATGAGTCCCTTTTCCACATGGGAAGTTAGCCATAAAAAAAGCTAGCTCTGGGCTGAAGATACAATACAGACTTTATCATTGGCTGATGTCAACCCTAAAGGCAAAAATAAAGAAGGCAGCCCGGCCCTTTGTAATTTCTGATTTTCAACACTGAAATAATCTTTCCCTTAGTCTGTCTTCTTTTTTTTTCTTTTTCGGTGGTGGGGAGTTGAGGGGAGCAGGGCAGGAAGAGAGTATGACTTCCTGTGGAGAGCTATGAAGTGAAAAAAAATGTATGTTTTCTACACATTGGATTCCAATTTTAATTAAACGCCTGCTGTCTAACAAGTGCAGACAGTCACACTTGGGGCTGGCCCAGTGGTGGCCCAGGGAGGTAACCTTTCTGATTTAAAAAGAGAGGCGTGGGAGTGGAGGTCGGCGCTCAGCCGAGCGTGGCCGCATTACAATAATCATGCCACGGCCTGCCTCCCTACTCCTGCTCTTCCCCCAGAGCTGAAAAGCTCTTCCTAACATGACTCAGGTTCTCAGGAAACCTAACATGCAAATTTACCGTTTCAGTGGTGCAGGTAGATAAAATCTGGTGAGCGGGGAGATAACACTGAAGTGAAAAGTCCAGTTACTTCAAAAACTCTCCCGGAGACTCCTGCATGAGTATGACAGATCTGCTACTTGGCCAGAAACACATTTCCAAACTAACCTTCCCAGCCAAGGAGTCCCCTTTAGGCACTGGATGGCACTTGGCACCTGTGCCCGTTACCACCCCCCAGCAGGTGCTTTTTTGCTTGGCCCTGAGCATGGCTCTTTGCTTCTGACCCCTTTCATCCTCCTCTATTCACTGTCCAAGGCCCTTTCTTCTGTCCTTTCCAGTCCCCTTTCCTGCCTCCTCTCACCCCTCCAGCCAGTCTCTCTCTCTCTCTCTCTCTATTTCTCCATCTGTGCTTCCACCCCCACAGGAATGAGGGAAATCCTCTACCCTCTCAAAGACTCTGCAAACCAGCTGCCCGCCCCACTCCGTTCACTGGATTAAGGGAAAGGAAGAGGGCACGCTCAACCAGCAGTGGGGTTGGGGGCTTCTGTATGGAGCCAAAGAAGTGAGGTGCAGAGGTGGGATCTGGATGGAATGCGAAGGAGACTGTACATCTTTGCTCTCAGATTCTTGACAGAAGAGAGCAAGAGAGTAGTAGGAAGCAACTCCACACTGGACTGCGAGGCAGGGGGCCCGGTTCAAGTCTCAGCTCAGTCTCTGGCTGCCCTGCAACTTTGGCTGCTCTGATCACACTATAAAGATCCCATTCCTATACTTGTACCTTCTGGGAGCATCTGCTTTTCAGTCTTACAGGTGCAGAAGTCATCCTTTTTCCTCATTCACTGTGTAGATGTGATATTGGCAGGGATAAAACTGTTCCTATCCCTCAATGAGGTTAGAATGAGTTTGACTATGGAAAAAGTCAGAGACCAGATTCTAGTCTGTGGGAAGTCAAGGGTCCAACTTATCTGTAGAACAGCCCTTGTATACCAGTTATTATAATATTATTCCATTATTTGGGGGAGGAAATAAGATACATAGAGACAAAACTTTGAAATACTGGCCTAAAATGTAAGCAGCATTATCACAGGAAACACTGATGTGATCTAGATGTTACAGAAAGGGCTGGGGTTTCATCGGAGCCAATTGCCCTGGATAAAAATGGAATGATTTTCCCAAGCCCAGTCAAAGCTCTTGTGTGACATCCCAGAAAGCACAGACTGAGGATAAGTGAACAATGCTTTACTCCTTCTTCTGAAAACGTGGTGGGATTTAGGGTTTTATGACAACAAAACTTGTCTTTGTTAAGACGTGACTTGCAAAACAAACCCACATGGGGGAGTCGGCAGTTTCAAATGACAGTATTTTTTTTTTTTAATGCTGAAACAGCAAATGCTTTTTATGTTCACATTTATTTCCTTTTAAATTTGTAGATTAAACTTACAACTAAGCAATATTCATTACTATAAACAATTAGATTCTTCTTGAATATTTCTAGTGGAGGTGAGTGGGAAGCTTTTTGGTGGAGCTGGGTTGGGGAATCGTGCAAAGATGAGATCTCACAGTATTCACAGTCTCTGTCAAGGGTCTTATCAATGATATCATTGTGAACATAATCTATGGGATCACCAGAGGCTTCCCTGTCAGGATTCTATGCTTCTTAGAAAGAGGCAGCATCATTCTAACGCAGAAAATTTAATTCGTTTTTACCTTTTTGGTAATGACTTTAAAAATGGTGATCTCCTAAGTGAAGATTACTTAAGACACATTTAGTCAAAGTGTTAATCACTCAGTCGTGCCTGACTCTGCAACCCCATGGATTGTTGCCCGCCAGGCTCCTCTGTCCACGGAATTCTCCAGGCAAGAACATTGGTGTGCTTTGCCATTTGCTTCTCTAGGGGATCTTGCCGACTCATGGATCAAACCCAGGTCTCCCTCATTGTAGGTAGATTCTTTACCATTTGAACCACCAGGGAAGCCAGAAGACATATTTAAGAACATGTCATAAAATCAAGCATGCAAACAAAATCACTTACTTTGCTTACAGATGAGTTCTATTTGCCAGTGTTCTCCTAGTAACTGAGATTTAGGAACAGACTCGGAACTCACGCACACAGTACTGATTTGGAATAGTTAGTTCCATACCTCTCCTATCACTTTATTATATTTTAATGAAACCAATTACAGATTGGATGACGGTTATATGTTCATTGGCTTTTTAAATATTCTTTTCTCTTGTTAAATCACCATATGGCTAAGAGATCCTATAATTCAGTTTGAAAAAATGGTGGCAAGTTCAAATGACACATATTAACTGTCATTCTGATTCTGCAATCACGACTTCTTGCAGAGATGTCACCGTGTGCTATCCTAAAGGCAGTTCAGTTTAAAAAAAATTACTCGAAGACTTTTCTTTCTCTCAAAGAAGTGAATTGTCTGAGCTGAAATATGGCTTCCTGTTTCACTGCAGCAGCTTTCTGTGTTGTTCTCCAGGAACACGTTGACAAGTTCAGGTTCAGGTTTAAACTAAATAAAACACTCCTCAGGAGTTTATAACTGAGCCTCATTTACATGTGCTCTCTCTGAACCCTGCCGGCCTCAGTAAGCTAGTTTCCAAGGCTTGGGGGAGGAATGTGTTACAGTTGGAATCTGTACTGCTTTCTCAGGCATTTTAGACTCAGATGCCAGGCAACACCAAGCTTTGGTTAGTATTAAAAGTTTCCTCAGATGTACTATAAAGTCAAAGAAAGAGGGAAAGAAAGAGAAGGCTGGGCCTAGAAAACAGAATCTTCTTAATTTTCCCAATAAGGTTTTAGTGTTAACATTCTATTAATAGTTAAAAAGATTTTAGATGCATATTCTAGAATTCCATAGTCATGACTTCGGATTTCCTTGCAACCATTTTCAACTCCTTGTGGAAAGTGGTCAATACATACTTATACTCTTCAAAGATAAGATCTAGGGTTTGCATAAGCTGGTTTTCTGACTTGAAAAATGCAGGTAAAAGGTGTTATGAAGAGAAATATCCCCAATTCAGAAGGGATCTCTTATTATGTTTATGAAAAAAATCTAAAGGATTTTTCATGTTGAAAAGATCTCAGGTATTTTCTAGCCAATAAAGTTATACTAGAGAGGAAGAAATGGCTATTTTGGGTTAGAAGCAGGAAGAACTGAAGTAGGGATTCTGAAATGCTCATAGAAACCAATCTGGAGAGAACTGGTTTCCTGGCTGACTGAGGTTAAGATTCAATCTCTTTGCTAAGCAAGGGGCCGGGAGTTCAGAGAAAGCAGCAATGGTCTTTATGGACAGAATTGGAAGGAAAGCTGGAGAAGTAACAGCAGGGACTCTGCCACTCAACCTCTGTGTGAATCTGAGTTAGCAAGAAGTTGGGTACAACAGTGATAAATCAGTGCTCCAACAGCTGAGCATTACTTCACAGCATCTTCAGCCCTGGAGCGAGCAGTTCTTTCCTGATAGGTGAGCGCACCTGGCATGGCAGGTTGTGATGTTCCCAGCACTCCAGGCTCAGCAGCTGCATCCCTGCACAGCAACAGGTGATAAGCCAGCAGACAGTTTAAAAGCAAGCACTGCTGTGGGGGCTCAGAGAAGAAACTGGTTCAGGGAGGATGGACTGAGTCCATCATGAATCTCTCCATTTGTGCCTCTGATTAAGCACATCTTCCTAGCATGGTAGTTGTGAGGATGAAATAATGTATGAAAATATGAAAGTGTTTTGTCTCTTAAGTTAAACTAAGCTGTTAAACCAAGGTGATGCTTTTTCTATGTATGCATCTGCTTTTCTGACATGAGGAAGACAGAAACCTCATCTCTGTATGCTAGCCCATATAGCTTTTTGGCCCTAGTACATAACACGAAGTCACTTTTCTTGGACTAATACAATAACAGCATGGCTATGCTGGCTATCTCCTCTTTTCTCTTATTCAAATGCTAGAAACATGAAGGACTTTGAAAAACCCAACGAAATATGAACATGCTTCCAAATAGAACCCTTTGCTATGAATGTAGTAAGATTCTTCTATTGGATAAAGACATGAACACAAGTAGAATCCACATAGATGATAGTCTATAGAAATGAATGATAAGATTAATTTCTTTGGGGATAGCAGTTTACTTATGATGACTGAATCAAATCAGGGCTTACAACCTTACCAGCTTCTCTGTCTTTGGCCAGGAATGACTGGCCAAGCTACAGAAAGATAATAATTTGCATATGCAATAATCTCTACTATCCTATTGATCACTCATTCCCAAAATCACATTCACACTGAGAATCACACGTTCTTTCTTTTGTCTAGGTTTTGTTTCTCTTTTTTCTTACTCATAAATATCTACCTAATTTTAACTCATTCTCCACTATATTTTGAACTTCTGCCTTAAGGGTTGCTGTAGGAAACATAACTGCTGATGTTACTTTTTTTTTTAAAGTAACTCTAGCAAAATGGTAGATAGGAGGAATCGGAAATTCAAATGGTTTACAGATTTTTCTGAAGATTTAATTTATCCATGCAGATCTTAATTCTTCTGAAGACAAAATAATTTGATAGTTGACTTGATAGTTCAAAAAGCTTTACATTCATCAATGTGTTGCTTGGGCTTCTTTAGTGGCTCAGATGGTAAAGAATTCACCTGCAATGTAGGAGACCTGAGATCAATCCCAGGGTTGGGAAGATTCCCTGGAGGAGGGAATGGCAACCCACTCCAGTATTCTTGCCTGGAGAATCCTCTGGACAGAGGGACCTGGTGGGCTACAGTGCATGGGGTTGCAAAGAGTTAGACACAACTGAATGACTAACACTTTCACTTTCTTTCAGTGTGTTGGTAGGCAGATGCAGATCTAATATTCTTTCATTTATGCCAAATCTTATGGCAAAATAGTAGTCTTATCTTTCGGGAATTTTTTTTCAGAAACAAAAGGCACCAAATTTGGAAACATGCTCATTGGATGGAGCTACACAGAGGGCACAGGATGAAGATGGCAAGCTATTTCCTGGGTGCACACTAGACACTTGGAAAAGCTGCCTTTTCTCTCCCACCCCTTAAGAGTTTTTCAGGGGTTACAACCCCTCCTCTTTCTACGCAGCTTAGCTCTGTGCCTGGTTCTTAATCGTAGTAATCAGCCAGGAACAGGACAGAGGGCCAGTCCAGATTTGATAGCAATGACCCCAGAACTGAGGAGCATTAGTGAATTCCATAAGGAGTGTCATTCTGCAGTTCTTGTTTTACAAAGGTCATTGTGATACAAGGCCCAGGGGAACAGCCAAGCAAATAGCCTTCCTGGAAGATGGTGGGGTGAGGGAAAGGGGAGGACTGATGTTACTAGGAGGGAGGGGTGAAGAGAATTTGGTACATCTTTAGACTTTGACAGGAAAAAATATTTGGGAAGAGACCAGTGGAGAGCAGATACAGCATGGTCTTAGCTGAAGGGTAATGAGGTAACAAACAGCAACATTCAGAGCTATCCCAATACCAGAGAGAGCAACTGGCAGATACTAAGATCATTATTAGATGTGAAATTATACCTCTCGCTGCTTCATTATCACTGTATTTCATAATATTTGTCTAGAAAGGCACACAAAGCCTATCAGGTTAAATTAATCCTAATGATCAATTTCAGTTTTATTCTAATTAAACAATTTCAATTTAATTAATGTGAGCACAGAAATTAGTCAAAATTACAAATGTAAATGTTGAACTTTAAATCAAAGGTCCTCCCTACTCACTGCCTCTTGTAGAAGCACTTTAAAGTGTTTGCCTGTGAAAGTAGATGGGAGTTTTAACCTTTGTCTGAACTGTGAAGGACAGAAGTTAGAAAAATATGCCACTGAAAGCTACCCCACAGCACAGACAGAGGCACGGGTTTAATACTCACCCACCCACACCCACAACAGGTGGTAGTGTATGAAGATAAATTCTGCAAGGTGAGCCTTTTGCTTCTCAAGATTCCAGTGCACTTGGGTCAGTCTATGGATATTTGTTGTTTAGTTGCTAAGTCGTGTCTGATTCTTTGCAACCCCAGCGACTGTAGCCCACCAGGCTCATCTGTCCATGGGATCTCTCAGGCAAGAATACTGGAGTGGGTTCCCATTTCCTTCGCCAGGGGACCTTCCCAACCCAGAGACTGAACCCGTGTCTCCTGCATTGCAGGCAGATTCTTTACAGCTGAGCCACCAAGGGAAGACCTAACGGATAATGAGCTTCTACAAAACACCTCTGTAAAACAGAAACTGCGCACCCATATCCTAAGCCACACCACTAAACTACCAGTCCCTTCCTTCCCTGGTGTCAGATACCCTGTCTCTCTCAGGCTGACCTTGTCTCCGATTATCTGTATGGCCTCACAAATCATTTCAACTTCCTGAGCCTGGGCCTCTAGTTCACAGGGGCTATTTTATTAAAAGTAACTTCTTAAAGTACTGGCATCTTAAAATGGATTTTAAAATGCCATGGGAGTATGCGGGGGGATTCCCTAGTGGTTCAGTGGTTAGGACTCCATGCTCTCACTGACAAGGGCCTGGGTTCAATCCCTGATTGGGGAACGAAGATCCCAGAAGCCTCACAGTGTGGCAAATAAATAAATTTTAAAAAATGGCATGGGGTACATGTGTCTGAGTCATCCTACAAACAACTTTAAATAACCTTAATCCAAAGGATATGGGAGCCAGAACTCTAAAAATTTGAAGAAAAGGAACTGCAAACAGAATTTTTTCCCTAAAAATAAAAAAGATGCCAAAAATATGAAACAGAAAAAAGATAATAAAAAGAAATGCATGCTCTTTTTTTTCTTTTGTATTTAAAAAACTTGTCCTGGTGAATCATACACAGTAACAGGTCTGTAGTGTCACAGAATCTTGTCTTAGAGGAATGTTATATGCAGTGCAACACTCTATGTTATATCTCTTTATCCATACAATAGCCACAACTTCTTTTCCCACAAATAAGCCTTCATCCATGAGCCCCCATCATGACTTGTTCACCACTGTATGTGAGAATTTTTTGATAGCAATCAATCCACTATCACTATTTGGGGACATTATATGAGAACAGCAGAGTAATTTAACAATATAGTTGATTAATGTAATAATCATCATTAAACTTAGTAATGGTAGTGGGATTTCCCCTTCCCTTGGTTAATGATCATGGACAATTCGCTTCTTGACTGCCAGTGGTAGAAATGGATTTTGAAATATTAACTTCTGCCCCATGGGAATGATACTTAGCCCATCACATTTAATTTTTGACCTTCACTGAACAGCATGATCCTAGTCCCTTGATTTTATAATCTTAACTAAGAAACATTAAAATATGGATTGACTCCAGTTGGCAGGAATCTTTATGTTCTTTTCACTAAAAAAGCTATAAATCCAATGGTTGACCTTTTATTTCCAGGTCACAAATGACACCCGCTCACTTTTGTCCATTCACATAGGATTTATGTTGGGGTCTACAGGTATAAGCCATGAAAGTTGAACTTTAGTGAAATGTCTTTCAAAGATGTGCACTTAACCAAAAATTTCCCACAAAAAATTAGTGGATGGCCTTTTAAAAACATCTATTACATCCTCAGGTTCACTGTTGGCTTCAACTAAATCTATTTTTCACTTGGAGTAAGTTTCTTCTAATAGTTGCATTTTTTCTGAGGATATAAAGTAGGCTTGTGTTTGGGATGATAATAGTACCTTAGCTCCCAACAAAAGTTTCTAAACCGAAAGATTTCTGAAATGTTCTCTTTGCCATCACCATAATTCATCTATTTCCAGCTGAAAAATGTTCCTTGTCCTTTCTCACAGAATCAATTGTATTGATGGGAGGCGTTCTGCATTGTCAATCAAGGAAATGTGATTTGATGGGACCCCAATGCAGTGAGATGGGAGGAGGAATACCAAACCTGCTCAGGTCCACGCCATCCGAGTGAGATCAATGCTTCCCATAATACTCTTCCTCTCATGTAGCACCCTAACTGTCACAATTAATAATGTAGAAGGAGCTGATTAACTTAAGTAAAGTGCTCTCTGCTGTGTAAACACATAAAGATCTATGAGGCAAAAAAAGGGGAGGGCAGGAAAGAACAAAACGTCATTTTTATTTTTCATGTGGACACGTTCTCACTTTTCATTCTCTTGTAACAATTACAGTACCAGCCACTCTCATGGAGTCAATAAATTGATCTGGGTCTTGATGCTGCAGCAAGTGGACTGATCTGAGATACCATTATCTGCCATGGCGAGGGTGGGGGGTGGGTTTGCACTTGGATGGCAGAGGGCAAAGGGGGAAAAGTCATGGAAGGCAAGTCAGCATTGCTCCAGATGGTGATTAATGTTCTCCACGGAGCTTCTGGAATGGAGAGACGCATGCCTCTGTGTGCACACATGTGTGTGCATGTTACCTGTGAGCGTGCATGTGTTGGGAATGGATGGAGAAAAAGAAGCCTTCAACTTGGCTAAAGGATGCAGCCTAAGTAATACAGTATGTGCCACTTATTTAAGTCCCGGTGGCATTTCAGTCACTCACACCCATCTGCAATTCAATGAGGATCACCACCCCATTAGAGCTAATCATGTCAGCTGTGTATCTGACAAAGTAAACATTCAGAAACTGTGCTCCTATGTTCATAACTTGCTTTTGCACTGGGATTTTTTTCTTTTCTCCCTCATCCAGCATAAAGTTTAATAGTTTTTTAATATGAAATTATAACATACATACATAGCTGCTCTCCATATGCATTCCTCAGCGTATTTTTCCTCACAACCAGAAACTGCAGCTGTTAGCTGAGTTTTAACTTGCTTCCTGGGAATATGCTAAGTATATTCTTAATAAATAAATATCATTTCACGGGCTAATGAGAGAATTAACGGCACAACGTATGGAAAATGGACATGGGAGGATGGGGGCAGAGATGTCTCAGCTCAGGGGGGAAATTACCAGATTACCTCTGGGGTTCTCACCACGTTAACATTTCTCTGTTTCTACTGGTACACACAGGTGCCTGGTCCTGAAGATGAAGGACAGGCCTCCTGGTTCATCTCTGGAGCTGATGTAGGTTCCATTCTAAGGGGTAAAAAGCAGCAGCACAAGGCAGCTTTCTTTGTGCCAGGGTAGGGTGCTGGCAGCTTTACATTCAACTTACACTGAATTTTCACAAGACTAAGTGGAGTGCAGGACTTAATTTATAATTTTATAAATGTGATATCTATGGGTCAGAAAGGCTAAAAATTACCCCAAGGTCTCTGCAGATGTTTGCTCAGGCTGCCATGACAAAAAACCATAGATTGGGTGGCTTAAACAACAGAAATTTATCTTCTCACAGTTCTGGAGGCTGGCAAGTCCAAGATCAAAGTTCCAGCTGATTTAGAGTCTGGTGAGGGTCCTCTCCCTGGCTGGCAGATGGCCACCTTCTTCCTGCCCAGTCCTCACATGACAGAGAGCCTGCTCTCTAAGGTCCTTCCTTTTTTTTTTTTTAAGCCACAGTGTTGCGTGCGGGATCTTAGTTCCTGAACAGGGATTGAACCAGGGGTCGCAACAGTGAAAGTGCTGAGTCCTAACCACTGGACCACTAGAGAATTCCGTCTTTCCTTATAAGACCACTGATTCTATCATGAGGAGCTCACCCTCATCTGAATCTAATTACCTTCCAAAGGTCCCATCTCCAAATACTATCACACTGGGGATTAGGGCTTCAATATGAAATGGGAGGGGGGGGACGGTTACAATTTAGTCCATATCAGTCATGTACTGAGATAAATAAAAATCAAGTCTATCTGGCTCCAAAGCTTCTATTTTCTTTACTAAGTTATACTGCCTGGGAGAAGATAGTACCTCATGACCATAGGTCTTAATGCTGCTGCTGCTGCTAAGTCACTTCAGTCGTGTCTGCTCCCCCGTCCCTGGGATTCTCCATGCAAGAACACTGTAGTGGGTTGCCATTTCCTTTCCCAATGCATGAAAGTGAAAAGTGAAAGTGAAGTCACTCAATCGTGTCCGACCCTCAGCGACCCCATGGACCACAGACTACCAGGTTCCTCCATCCATGGGATTTTCCAGGCAAGAGTACTGGAGTGGGGTGCCATTGCCTTCTCCGCTTAATGCTGCTACTACTTGTAAAATCTCATACTTCATGAGTGTTAAGGTTCCTTCCCATACAGAGATCCCACTGTGCCCTTCACCTGCTTCCTGTCTTCCATAGAGTAAAGTCCAAGTGCCTGCATTCAAGACTAGACCCCGTCTAACTTCCCAGCCTCATCACACAACATTCTCTGTCATTTACCTTATATTAACCAACATACTGGGCTTCCCAGGTGACACTAGTGGTAAAGAAGCTGCCTGTCAATGCAGGAGACGTAAGAGATGAGGGTTTGATCCCTGGGTCGGGAAAGATCCCCTGGAGGAAGGCATGGCAGCCCACTCCAGTATTCTTGCCTGATGGATTCCACGGACTGAGGAGACTGGCGGGCTATAGCCCATAGGGTTGCACAGTCAGATACAACTGAAGCAACTGAGCATGCGTGCACACAACCAACATACTAAACAGAGCAGAGTTCTCTGAACATATGCCACTAATTTTGGCATGTGCTATTCCCATCTCCAGGAATGCAATTATGTCTGTCTCCTTGCAAACCAGCTCATGTGAAATCTCCTCTAGAATGTATCTTCCATGAATTTCCTGCTTCTCCCCAGGGTTAGTCACCTACTCTCTGCACTACTTGTAGGTTATACATACTTCAAGTGTTTCCTTTAGTATATCTGACTATAATTTTTTCCTTTTCTCCTTAGAAGTTGGTCAGTAATGTATGGCAGGGATTGGATCTTATGTCAGTAGACCCCTTCCACCCTAGTGTGATACTGGGGATATAGTATGTACTTAGTAAATTCTGGCTTCTCAGGTGGCTCAGTGGTAAAGAAACCGCCTGTCAATACAGGTTTGACCCCTGGGTTGGGAAAATCCCCTGAAGAAGGAAATGGCAACTCAGCCCAATATTCTTGCCTGGGAAACCCAGGGACAGAGGAGCCTGGCGGGCTAAAGTCCATGGGGTTGCAAAAGAGTCAGACACGACTTAGCAACTAAAACAACAGTAAATTCTGGTTTGTTTTCCCTCCCTAAGGACAAACACATAGCTGGTGAGTGGGAGAGATGAGCTAGGAATCTGAGTATTTTGACTCTTAGTCTAGTGCTCCTTTTACTCTACGAAGAGGCACTATGGGCATTTCCCTTACTGGACCTTTCTCTTATATTGTCCTTCCACCCTCCGTGGTACTGTTCCTTCCTCAATACACATACACACTTGGCCACAGATCCATGGAAGGAGAATTGTGCTTGAGAAGGGCAGAAGCTATGTGCCACCAAGGCTGGCCTGAAATTTCCTTTAACATGTAGCACATCCAGCTGACTCACTGAAAAAGATCCTGCTGCTAGGAAAGACTGAAGGCAGGAGGAGAAGGGGATGACAGAGGATGAGCTGGCTGGATGGCATCATCCACTCAGTGGACATGAGTTTGGGCAAATTCAGGGAGATAGTGAAGGACAGGGAAGCCTGGAGTGCTGCAGTCCATGAGGTCACAAAGAGTCGGACACTACTTAGTCACTGAACAACATCCAACCTTGGAAGGTAGTGCTGGGTCCTTCCCACAAGGCTGTGCTGAGGACATTTGTGTCTGGGCTGAGCCCAACGCATTTAGACTGTGGAGGGGGCGGGGGTGTGGGGGAAGGGAGAGTGTGAGGGAGAGGAACACAGGGCCAGGACAGCCTGTCCTAACCCAGTGTCCCAGCTCCAGCCCAGGGATCCAGCTTATCACAAGCTCATGTGATTCATTAGTTAATGTGTAAAGCATTTGGAAAGGGAAAAGCCAATTAGAAGTGCTAAGTTATTTCATCTCTGCTGTAAAGGAAGCCATGCGAAGCCTTAGGAAAAATTCTCATGCAAATATTTTGGGGGAGGCCTGTACTTTGGAATGTAACTCAATGAATAGGCTCCATTGAAAGGCTATATCCCCAAAACAGAGGCCACTGATAAAAGAATGTGCCTTCGTCCTTAATAAACAAACAGGAAGGTAAACAAGTGGGTGTGGGAAAAGTGGCCAGGAAGAATCACTGAGAACTCATATGAGATCTTGGAGAAAGATCTCACGTCAGACAATAGGCTCTGGCCTTGAAACTGTGCTTTGGTAGAACCTTCAAGATCTTAGACTCATTAGATGGCCTGGGAAAGCCTGTGTCTGAAAGGAACCTCTCCTAATGTGAACGGTCATTATTTATAACCAGAAAGCTTTTTCTTTGCTTTCTTTTTTTTTGGCCATGCCACCAGCACATGGGATCTTAGCTTCCTGACCAGGGATCAAACCTGCGCCCCCTGCAGTGGAAGCACTGGTAGCACGGCACGTTGACCACTGGACCACCAAAGAAGTTCCGTGATCGGTCATTATTCAGAACGCAGAAACATTTGGTAAAGCAAATGCCTCCCTCATACAGGGTTTTCACATGCAGGGGCTTTGTGGAAGTGGGAGCCCCACCTGTACTGCCTTCTCCCCTCAGAGCATGTGGCAGGGCCGATCCATTTTCCTGTTCTCTGAACTCTGTTGACTCAAGCTCAGCAAAACCAGGCTCTTTTCTTTTGAAAAGGAAGCATCTGGTTCCAAGTCGTAAAAGAGAAACCCAGAACCTGTTGCTGAGTGTCTGATAAGCACCTGGGAGGGTGCACGGAGGGCACTGCTTCCCAGAGCTCCCCTGTGATTACCAAGGCACATGTCTTTCAACACAGCCTTTCTGGAGTGCTCGTTTACCAGGATAACCTTGACTCCACCCCGGGGGGAACTGGTTTACCCAAAACTCCAGTACTTCTGCCCAAATCCTGGAATCCAACAGAAGGCTTAAATGAGATGATCACTTCCACTCATACATACACACAGCATACAGGTCTCCTAGACACACAGGGAGTGAGTGGAGGAAAGACATTGAAGCAAGAGAGGAAAGGAGTCAAATGCAAGAACTGGAGTTGAAAACATCATGAAACCGGCCAGGGTATGGGAAAAAAAGGAAGATGACAGATACTGTTAACAGTCCTCCCTACTATCTATTGCTCCTTCTTTCTCAGAGCAATTCTGTTTAGGGAGGACAATGTGACCAGCCCTGGGTAAATGAGTCATGATCTTAGCCAATCAAGATAATTTTGTGTTGGCTTTACTGGCATTCTTTGCAGCTAAAGATTAAAACGTGACCATTAGCTTTAGTCAATGAAAACCAAAACAGCAGGATCCTTGTTCCTTGATATAAAAGGAATAATGGGGAATGATGTGGGGATGATGTCTGGAGCTGCAGCAGTCATTTTGTAGTCAGGAGGCACCAGCTTGTGGCTGCTAAGGATGGTACAACAGAATGTTTGAAAGAGCAAGGCTCCTGCTGGCATCCTGTAGCAGCTGAAACAATGCCAACAACCATTCACTGACAGATTTCTTGCTATGCAGGAACCAAAAAATCTGATTGGCTTAAGCCATAGTTAATTGGATTTTCTTCTATGAGGTAGATAATATTATCACCTTCATTTCATAGATGAGGAAACAGAATTTTAAAGGGTAACATGCCCAAGATCACTCAGATAAATGGCACAAACAGGATGTGAAAACAATCCTACTCAATCCTAAGTCTATTCCACTCTTCAGTTCATGACTTTGGCCTTGTTTCCCTAAAGCAATCAGATCATGAGTGTCAAGAGTATTTCCCTTAGGAACCTCCTACACTGTTGGTGGGAATGTAAGTTGGTGCAGCCACTATGGAGAACACTATGGAAGTTCCTCAAAAAACTAGAGTTGCCATTTGATCCAGCAATCCCACTCCTGAGCATATATTCAGACAAAATTATAATTCAAAAAGATACCTGCTCTTCCCAAGTTCACAGCAGCACTCTTCACAATAGCCAAGACATGGAAACATGTCAAATGTCCATCGGCAGATGAATAGATAAAGATGTGGTACATATATATAATAGAATATTACTCAGCCATAAAAAGAATGAAATAATGCTATTTGCAGCAACATGGATGCAACTAGCAATAATCATACTAAGTGAAGTAAGTCAGAAAGACAAATACCATGTATCAGTTATATGTGGGATCTGAGTGAAAGTCATTCAGTAGTGTCCAACTCTTTGTGACCCCATGTACTATACAGTCCATGGAAATCTCCAGGCCAGAATACTGGAGTGGGTAGCCTATCCCTTCTCCAGTGGATCTTCCTGACCCAGGAATCGAACTGGGGTCTCCTGCATTGCAGGTGGATTCTTTACCAACTGAGCTATCAGGGACACAAGTGAACTTTTATGAAACAGAAACAGATCCACAGACATAGAGAACAGACTTGTGGTTGCCAAGGGGGAGGGAAGAGTGGGAGAGGGACGGACTGAGAGTTTGAGACTGCTGTTGCTGCTAAGTCGCTTCAGTCGTGTCAGACTCTGCGACCCCATAGACGGAAGCCCACCAGGCTCTGCCGTCCCTGGGATTCTCCAGGCAAGAACACTGGAGTGTGTTGCCATTTCCTCCCGCATTGCATGAAAGTGAAAAGTGAAAGTGAAGTCACTCAGTCGTGTCCAAGTCTTTGGTGACCCCATGGACTGCAGCCCACCAGGCTCCTCCATCCATGGGATTTTCCAGGCAAGAGTGCTGGAGTGGGGTGCCATTGCCTTCTCTGAGTTTGAGACTAGCAGATGTAAACTATTATACACAGAATGGATAAGCAACAAGATCCTTTTATATATCACAGAGACCTATATTTAATATTCTGTGATAAACCATTGTTGTTCAGTCGCTAAGTCATATCTGACTCTTTGCAGCCCCATGGACTGTAGCATGCCAGGCTTCCTTGTCCTTCACCATCTTCTGGAATGTGCTCAAACTCATGTCCATTGAGTCAGTGATACCATCCTCTGTCACCCTCTTCTCATCTTGCCCTCAATCTTTCCCAGCATCAGGGTTTTTCCAATGAGTTGGTGCTTCACATCAGATGGCCAAAGTATTGGCGCTTCAGCTTCAGCATCAGTCCTTCCAATGAATATTCAGGGTTGATTTTAAGATTGACTGGTTGGATCTCCTTGCAGTCCAAGGGACTCTCAAGAGTCTTCTTCAGCACCACAATTCGAAAACATCAATTCTTCAGTGCTCAGCTTTCTTTATGGTCCAATTCTCACATCCATACATGACTACTGGAAAAACCACAGTTTTGACTATACGGACCTTTGTCAGCAAAGTGATGTCTCTGCTTTTTAATATGATGTCTAGGCTTGTCACAGATTTTCTTCCAAGGAGCAAGTGTTAATTTTGTGGCTGTAGTCACTGTCCTTAGTGATTTTGGAGCCCAAGAAAATAAAGTCTGTCACTGTTTCCATTTTTTCCCCTTCTATTTGCCATGAAGTGATGGGACCAGATGCCATGATCTTAGTTTTTTGAATGCTGAGTTTTAAGCCAGCTTTTTCACTCTCTTCTTTCACCTCCATCAAGAGGCTCTTTAGTTCCTCTTCACTTTCTGCCATTAGAGTGGTATCGTCTGCAAATCTGAGGTCGTTATTTATCCCAGCATGTGTCTGTGTGTGTATACACTGTACATACATACATATATACATACATTATGGTTTATCACAACTAATGACGCTCAGTTGTGATAAACCTTAAAGGAAAAAATATATTAAAAAGAATGTGTGTGTGTGTATATATATATATCCATGTGTGTATATATATGTACATGTATAACTGAATGATTTTGCTGTACAGCAGAAATTAATGCAATACTATAAATCAACTATATTCCAACTTTAAAAAAAGAACATCTCCCTTAGTTGGATATTTCATTGGAAATATCATTATCAAGACCCATTTCAGAACTGGACATGTTGATGGCAGTTTTGCATTTGATGCTACAATTTTCTGACTTCACTGTAAGGCTCTCATCAAATTCTCACCCAACTCCTCTCAGCTCTGTACAGCCATTCACACCCTTCACTTCATTTTCTATCCCACTTTCCCCAAAATCCAAACAGCTAATTAAATATCAGTAAATATCAGACATTTAGTCCATTCTCTTCTTCCATGATGTCTAAAATTTCCTGAAGAATCTCCCTTTTACCTTCCCCTTCTCCATCGCCACTGATCTCATTTAAGTACTGGCAAAGACGCAAGCACAAAAGGAACCACTGCTTGTTGAGCACCTGCTGTGTGCCAGAGTCCACGCAGGCATGCATGCTCAGTTATGTCTGATTCTTTGCGACCCCATGGACTGTAGCCCAGCGGGCTCCTCTGTCCATGGGATTTTGCAGGCAAGAATACTAGAGTGGGTTGCCATTTCCTTCTCCAAGGGACCTTCTCAACACAGGGATCGAACCTCGCATTTCCTGCATTGGCAGGTATATTCTTTACCATCCAGCCGCCTGAGATTGAGAGCATGAGGATAAGGGTAACAGAGGATGAGATGGTTGGATGGCATCATCGACTCAATGGACAACGGTTTGAGCAAACTCCGGGAGATGGTGAAGGACAGGGAAGATTGGCGTGCTATAGTCCACAGGGTGGCAAAGTGTCGGACATGACTGAGCAACTGAATAACACTACCACCTGGGAAGTCCTGCCAGATCCCATATAAACACCTTTAATCCCTTCAGTGATCATCAATTCACTTATCGAAGGAGTTTCCTCAAATCTTTTTTGAGCAAAGCAAAAAACAAACAAAAACACTAAAACCAAACTAAAACATGCCATTAAACGTGATAGAATCTCTGAAGTTAAAAAACCGAGGAAGAAAAAGCAGACCAGTACCTAGAACTGAGGCTCTGGCTTGGTTCAGGAGTGAAATCTGTGGCTGAGGACAACTAAAACATGCTGCCAAGTTAAAACTTGAGAGACAACGGTTCTGTTTATTGAAAAATGTATTTTAAGAGTGTCTCATAGGCTGTCCGTGAGTCAGCTGCCAAGTGTTTGTGAAGAGGAACGTGGCAAGAACATACAGGCTGGTGTGGGGGCTGGGAAGCCGGAGGAGTCACTCCTGCCCGCAGTGGGAGGGAGCAGATGGCAGGGGTAACTCATCTCCCTGAGGCGGCGCTGACTACTCAACACCTACGGCTGGAGCCGCGAACGTAAGAGAACAAATGATCAGGCCCTGTTTTCTCTGCAGATGCCGGGGGTCCATTCATTTGCCACAGTCCTTACTACCCTCAGAAAAGGGGCTTCCCTAAGTGGCTCAGGCGGTAAAGAATGTGCCTGCAACATGGGAGACCAGGTTTCCATCCCTGGGTCAGGAAGATCCCCTGGAGGAGGAAATGGCAACTCACTTGAGTATTCTTGCCGGGAGAATTCCATGGATAGAGAAGCCTGGTGGGCTATAGTCCATGGGGTGGCAGAGAGTCAGATACGACTGAGCAACTAACACTTTCACTTTACTATCCTCAGAGATATGATTGATTTCCCCTTGGGAAGTCTCTTCTTCCTTGGGGCACAACTTATCTTAAGGTTAGATAAGGACAGAGGTGCCCAAAGGAATGAGGCTTTTGGAGAACCTTTAGTGCAGATGCTCAATGGAAGAATCCATGAGATTCTGAACTGGTGGCGTTTTCCAAATTGTGTCCTGACTGGATGGTCATGTTAGATCCAGCGTTTGGACGGCAGGTTCTGCCCATATCCACAGAGCAGTACATGATGATGTGCTGCTGAAAGACCACACATGTCCTTTCCCGATGGGTGCACTGAAGGAAGTGTGGGCTCTGGAATCAGAAGTGGGTCTGTGTCCTGGTTCTGCCCACCCCTGGCTATGTGGTTCTGGGGAAGTCACTGCCCTCTCTTTAAACCTTTACACAGTTTTTAAATCTATATAATGGGGATAAAAATAGTAACAGCTCTGCCTACTTCAAGGGGTTGTTCTGAAGATCACATGAGAAAATACTTTGTAATCCAGAAAACAATGTTTAAATATAAACAGTTATCAACCAAACAACCAATGCTATCACTTGTTGAGTATTAGCAGGTGTTAAGCATTTACTTTTTCTGCACTGAGTTTAAGACTCAAAACAACCGTAGGAGGTAGATAAATACAGTTATCACCATTTTGCAGTTCATAAACCAGGCTAGAAAAATTGAATTACCAAGAAAAAATTTTAAAAATTACCCCAAAATGAAGCACGCATACCACTTCTAAGTGATGAAATAAAGCTCCAATCAAGATCTGAAAGGAAAGCTCACAACCTCAGCTGCTCTCCTCTCTGGGCAGAGCCTGGCTGTTCTCACAGATGTTGACTAATGTCATTAGTAAAGGTCTTTTTCCCAGGCAGGATGAGAGAATGAGCTCAGTCTTGATTTCACAGATGCAGGAGCTAATAGGAAACCGGGGCAGGTCTTCAGAAGAACCAAGCACAGCGGCGGTCTTATTCCTTGGTGTAAGAGTCAACCTCAGGCCACAAAGAGAAAATGGTCAGCAACCTTTCATCATAAATAGTTAAGGATGCAGACAGTGTTCAGGAAAGAGATGTTCTGGAGACAGACTGGTTCAAATCCTGGCTACCTCATTTGCCATGGGACAAGTATACTCTCTGAAACTTCAATTTTCTTATCAGTAAAACAGGGAGATTCCCTTCTGAAACCAGGGAATTTCTCTCCTACACTCTCAGTTGCATCCAACTCTTTGTGACCCTTTGAACTATATAGCCCGCAAAGCTTCTCTGTCCATGGGATTTTCCAGGCAAGAATACCAGAATGGGTTGCCTTTTCCTTCTCCAGGGGATCTTCCCGGACCAGGGACTGAATCTGCATCTCCTGTGTTTCCTGCACTGAGCTATCAGAGAAGCAAAACAAGGTTAACGGCACTAATCTCAGAGGGCTCTGAGACCTGTAGTTAGTGCAGGCACAGAAACTAACGTGTGACGGTTCGCGCCGGCGCTTAATACAGAGTGCCCGTTTGGCCAATTAACTTTTTTCAGAGTTAGAAGTAAATGGAATTTCATCTGCCACTCCTCTCCAGTCTTGGGAGTTTTCAGCTGTATGGGCTTGTAACTCAAATGCTCAGACCCAGTTTTAACTGGAAGGGGGAAGATAGTTTATTTTCTCCTCTATAAGGAAGTCTGAGTTTCTTGCCTTTGCAGCTCTCCAGCTGCTCCTTGAACTTCTGTGTGGTACCCAACTTCCTCCAAGTAGGTGGCTGGGGTCAGGGCGGGGAGGAGGCAGGGAATGGCTTCAGCTAATCGCACTGCAATCTCTAGTGAGTTTGGTGTCCGGGGTGAGAATATTACGTAAGGAGCATTGCTTCTTGGAAATGAAGGATGGCGGGGGGTGGGGGTCTGGCTGACATGCCAGCAGCAGAAAAGGAGTCTAATAATTTCATCTGTTTGGTTCAAAGAAGACAGCTCAACATGTTTCTCTACTTTACATGGGATAAAGTCTTATTGTCTAGCTCATGGGTGGTCAAATTAAAAGTAGCAGAAAAAGGTAAAATGTCTAAGAGCCAGAGCCATATCATCAGTCCAAAATTAGACAAGGACAGAAAAGCTATCTTGCCTTGCCTGTCCCTTCTACTCTTTGAAAGGTCTTCTCCCCAACTCCAAGCCTCTTAGGCAAATCCTTACTGTTAACTCTTACCACACTGCATCATTAATGTTGTTGTCATTACTGTTATTTTTTACATCTGTTTCCTCTATCAGACTTTGAGCGACTTGAGGAGAATTGTTTTTCCCTGCATTCTGTAGGTGTTGGGAATACAGTTAGAAATGATGAGTGATTGATGAAAGGGGTTTAGAAAGTTTTGCATTTTGCAGATCGCCTGAGCACTGGTTTCTCAGGCGGAGCTTCAGGAATATGGCACAGAAAACGGCAACAGATCTAAACACTCTCCATACCCACCACCTCCCTATGTTCCTTGTGCATCCCCCCCCCAAAGGCAGACAGCAAGTACTGTGCCATAACTGAGCTCTGCGGGGACCTCTCCAGGTGGGCAGGTTTCCGGCACAGAGAAGCCTGTGGCTTGTGCACACATTTGTAAATTTCATGAGGCAAAGGCAGTCACATTGCTTTTGAGTCAGGCAGCTAAATGATTTATTAAGCAAAGGTTACAGCACCTGTGCCTTTTTGTCAACAAATCAGGCCCGTGCCATGCCAAGCGATTCTTCTAATAACCCAAATGGTAATTTGGTTTTAAATAGCCTTTCAGATACCACAATTCTGTTGAGGCAGAACAGTGATAGATTTGGGTGGCAGGGAAGAAATGCCTGTTTTTAATATTGTTTGCACTCATTTTTCTTTTTAAAGAATTAGTCCTCATTGGCGTTCTGCAGGTTAAGCATTTTATTTGAACATTCTGATTAAACCAGAACCTGAATGAAAATGAGTTCTTTGCTCAGTCCTTCTGTGTGGGAATTGGTATTTCTATTTATTACCTGATGATGAAATACTAACTTTTTCTCTCTAAATAAATGCCTCCTTTTAATGGCTCTCGTTTTCAGGGATCAGATTAAATTATGAGATGCAATTGAGATGGTCATTGGCTTTCAGCTATTTGATATGATGGCATGCTCTCTCTTATATCATTCAGTGGGTGTGCGGGGGACATTAACAGTGTCCAAAGTGAAGTAAACACTCTATGCCCCAGAGTGGTTTCTATATGTTATTATCAACTGTCATGGGACAATACTGAAAAATAAAGAGATTCAGGGTGGTCGTGTTTTCTCAGAACAGATGGGTGTTCTAAAGGCTGTCTGGAGGTGGCTACCCACCGTGTTAATGATGAGTTATAAAATGGAGGAGAAGGAAACGGGGAGGCAAATCGTGATAGTCGCAGAGATAGCAGAAAAGTGAGGCAGAAGAATGGGATGGATAACCTGGCAGGAATGTTCCAACAGAGACAAAGCTGGGGTGAATTATATTAATACAATGCAATTGGAAGGCAGTTTGAAAGAAAACTAGCTCAGGGCAAGGCTAAAAAGAAGGCAATTCTGTCTCAGTGAAGGGAGGAATTCTCTGGAGGAAAAAAAATAGACTGGAAGGAAGGAGGAGGAAAAATGGCTTTCAATTATCCATGTTATCTTTCCCTACCAATCATTACAGATGATGAATAGGTGCAATAAAAGCCAATATTCAATTTTTCCAATTTACATGGAAAGAAGGCCATAATATATTGTTAAGGGGGAAGAAACAGCAGGTTACCAAACAGTGTATATAATATGATCTCATTTTTGCAATATATTTGTATGCACAGAAACAGTCTGGATGGATTTGGACAGAAATGTTAACAGTAGGACTACAAGAGATTTTTAAAAATTATTTTTCCCATCTGTATTTTCCACAGTTAACATGTATCATGACAGTAATAAGAAAAAGTCATTATTTTTAAACTTCCTTATGAATCATTTAGATTCAGCCCATATTTGCTGACTACCCACTATGTGCCGGACATGAGAACGAGTGCTTTCAAAGAGCTCAGCACAAAATGACAGGGGATTATTTTTTGATAAACAGTCCACTCTTCCTGGCTGTTTACAGAATTTCAGAATCTCAAGAGGTGAAAGGGTCGTTAAGAGTTTATCTAATAATTACATTTAAAAATTGTGATAAAATGTACATAAACTTTACCATCTTAACCATTTTTAAGTGGACATTTCAGTGGCATGCAAGACACTCACGCTGTGGTGTAACACCAACATCAAGCATCATCCATCTTCGGAGCTTTTTACATCTTATAAAATGAACACTCTATACCACTAAACAATAACTGTCTATTCTGCCCACTCCCCAGCTCCTGGCAACCTCGGTTCTGCTTTCTGTCTCTACGAATGTGACTACACTAGGAACTTCGTATTAAGTGGAATCGTACAGTGTTTGTTCTTTTGTGACTAGCCTATTTCACTTTGCATAACGTCTTCAAGGTTCATCCATGTTGCAACATATTGCAGAATTTCATCTTCAAGGCTGGATAATATGTATTATACCACATTAAAATGGTATACCTACAGTAACATATATATGCCATGTTTTGTTTATCCACTTATCTTTTGATGGACACTTGGATGACTTGCCTCTTTTAGCTATTGTGAATAATGCTGCTATGAACATGGGTATACAAATCTCTCTTTGAAACCTGGTTTTCAATTCTTTCGGGTATACACTAATGATCAGAGTCTATCTCTGATTAGAGAAAACTCAGATTTAAAACCAGGGAATATGCCAGTGGTATTCCTGAGAGTTGAGCATCAGTCTCTGTTTGAATATCTGCAGGGAAAGTAGCTCATCACTCTATAAGGCAGGAAGTACAATACAGTAGTTAGACAACATAGGTCTTGAAGTCAGACAGAACTGGGGACGCATTCTTGCTCTGTTCTCCACTGTATAGCCCTGGAAAAATCAACAACTCTTTAGATCTCAGGTTTCACATCTATAAAATGGAGATAATTATATATATCCTAATGGATGGTTATATATATCCTAATGGATGGCTGTCAAGATTTGTTGGATAACGTACTTAAGGTACTTAGTGCATAGAAAATGCTCAATAAATAGGGGCTATATATAATCAAGTAACTTTTTTTTTTTTAAAGGAATGGTCTTATAACTGAAAGCTGACTACTTCAAATGTCTATTCGTTAGTTCAAATTCTATCTACTAGAAAGAAATAGGGACCATCAGTTCAGTTCAGTTCAGTCACTCAGTCATCTGTTTTCCATAGGTTGATGCTCCAAGTATTTGAAGAGGTTTCTTTGGGGAAAAGAGAGGCCATTTTATTTTGTATTTGTTTATGGATTTCTGTGCAGGATACCTTTTCTGCATTTATAAAGCTCACCTATCTGCTTGGCTGACTCTTCAATTTTTACTTCTTCAAGGCACATTACAAAATTTTGTTTTCCCAGAAAACTTTTCCCATAATGCAATTAATACAAATTTCATGCCTATTAACAAAAGTATTTATATAAAAAATGTAGGCTTGACTAGGAAATTACTAATCTGTAGGCCATGTTCAGATTATGTCTAAAAAATTCCTATAAAAATTCCTCTTCTTAACTGATGTCCTCTCAGAAAGATTATTTTAAAAAATATTATTTTTATTATTTATATCTATAGATATGCCTTCCAAATGGTTCCAGAAAGTAGTTCTTTTTTAAAAAAGTTAATATATACATCTAAATATTAAAATATTTAGAGCACATAATTTTTATCTTGGGATATATTTTTGGGGAAAAAGAATAACTCCATTAGTGCAGTTTCTCATAAGACAATTGGGGATGGCTTTTTCCAAGCCAAATGTGGCAGGTGTCACTGTGATAAGAAACATTTAAGCTGTTGTCCCTATGATGCCAAATATTTAACAGAAACCCAAAAATTCAGTTCCAGATGCCAATATTGGGCCTATATGACATCATTCATCCAGATGCGTAGAAAATCTGGATTTTAAGAATTGAATTTTTGTGGTCAACATCATGAAGACTCAGTTTGTGGGTTAAATAAGGCATTTGTGAAACAAGGCCATATTGGAATAGAACACGTTTTGATTATAGAGAAACAAATTGAATGGAATGCAGGGTACAATTTCAGCGCAGTGAACCACAGCTTATATAAAAATAGTATGTAAAATACAAACAGGACATTTCCAAACTGCATTTTTGAGGTTCCTAATGAAGTAACCTGAGCCCACTGGTGCTTTGAGAAAAGAAATAATCCAATATAAAGCTACTGTCCCCAGTTCTTCCCTTCTCATTGAATTTGACCATGTAAGACAAATGCACAACAAGAAATGTTCTACTTTAATGCATCTGAGGTAATTATTCAACTTCAAATTCAGCAGTTCAGTATTTGAAGGTGTGGGAAAGTAAGCAATAAACTTGAACAATTTTGTGGGGAGTATGGAATAGGCAATGTCAATCCCGGACGCCAATGCACCTGCCCCCTCCTCCCCTTCCCTCCCTTGCCAGTTTCAGAAGAAACAGCAGACGTGGGAAATTCAAGAGTTAACTTTCTTCCTCCCCTCTTTGCTTCCCCTCTCCTTACAGCTGCCTCCTCGGAGGCTGTACTTTCTGTGACCCTGCTTCAGTGTAGGAAGGCTTCAGATGCAATGCTGTTTAACCCGCACTGTCGACACAGCAATAAACTAAAATCTTTTACAAAGAAAGCAAATGGACCCAGGAAAGCAAACCTATTTCGTTCATAAGCACCTGCTCATAGTGTTACAAACAAAGATGAATAGTTAGAAATTAGGCATTTGGAGATTACACACCGCAGCACATACACAAAACATCTTGGAGAATTTTTTCAAACACTGTGTGGAACAGAACCTCAAAGGGAAAACATTTTCTTTATGTCAATTCTGATAACATACAGTCACATTCTAGTTAAGAAATGAGAGAGGAGCTTTTTCTAAAACGTGTATCTAATTCTATTTTACACATCTCTAAGTATCTTTATAGCTACTACCCTGGAATTCTAAAAGTCTTTCACTGTTTCTCAATTCACAGCAGCTATTTCAAAACTTTTAAAAGTGAGACTTTCTCCTTGACCTATACTAGCACAAAACACATCTACTGAAAAACAAACTCTAGATGTCCTGGTAAACTTTTTTCAATCACCTACCTCAAAACATGACATTAATTCACGTCCATCCCCTCCCACCCCACTGGGGCCAGCGTAGCCCGTAACAAATACCTCCTATTTCTGCACCAATACCAGCAACTTAACAGGGCTCAGGAACTCTTTCTTTCCCTTTCTCTTAGAAAGACTGTCAGGGTCCTGGGGACCCTGTAACGAGTACAGAAGAGTGGCTGGCCCCCCACCCCAGCATGCACTCTGATGTCACTGGCAAGCAGAATGTACTTTCCAGGTTCAATAGGGGCCTACTTCTTTCTGTCTGCTCACACGCAGAGACACGGATTCCTAAAAGAGGGAGCACACTCTATCCAGCCCTGGGAAAATTTTCTTCCCATAGCAAAAGCAGGTCTGGCACAGAAGCCCTCCTCTTCTACCCCCTCAATACAAGAAACAAAAATTGCAGGCACTGTTTTCCATGATTTCTGAGAACACATGGAAAGGTGGCTGAAGGGCCGGGACAAGGTTGGGGGGTGG
>NW_011494529.1:2371522-2382805 GCF_000754665.1 Bison bison bison
AACAGGGATTGGGAAACGCAGCCTGTGGTGGCGAAAGATGAGTTACAATGCACCTGATGAATAAAACAAGCTGCACCACATACAGAAAAGATGAGAGCGGCCCACCTGTGTCTGTTGAGGGATATTTACAAAGCTTGGATCCCGTGGTCCAACACTGACGAATCGGTTTGCGGGGGAGGTGCTGGGTGTCGAGTAGGCTGTGAAGGGAAGGGACACATGCGTTCAGGAAGCAGCACGAGATTGCACACGCAGACAACACCAAAACACACAGTCTCCGAGCCTACGCAGCTGATTAACAAGGAAATGTGCAAACACTGTAGCTAGCAGAGGGATCTAGCTAGCAAGGGCATTTTAGACAGTCAAAAAGGAAGGGGGGTTGGCTTCCAAAGACTGTTGGAGTAAAACAGCGTCAAACTGGTGCTCAGATGAGCTCTTTTCTCCTTCCATCATACAAATTAGAACATGCAGGACATTTGCAAAGTATACTTTCTGAGTGAAACATGAGTTCTGGGGTCAGAAAGAGATATCCTAGTCTTTAAAAGCACAGGAGAAAGAAATCAGGTAGAAAGGGGAGGAAAGCAGTTCATTTTACAATCTTGCTTTTCACACTACCACCGTCCTAAAGATCACGGGATGTTCCTGTTCCTCTATCTCTAAATACAATAGAAGAGTCTTCACAAAGGGACTGGGTTCTCCAGAAAGGTAGTGGAAAACCATCTAGAGCACACTGGCTTTACAAGCGTAGTGGGCTGTCTAGAACTTTACGATCACAAAATGTGCTTACTGTATTAACATTTGTAGTCTTCCCATCCTAGAACCTTTCTGTTCAGGTACAAACCATCAAGACCCCATGTAAACCTGGGACCTCAGGTACCACACTTCAGCTTACTGTGCTTTTCACAGTACATAAATGCTCTGTTGCTGGCTTTTATACTTATATTGAAGAGCTTCACTCTACAGAGAAAAAATTCTGTAGCTTTAGTGTTTCACTGGCTCATATATCCAAACGAACTTTTTTTTTCTGGTGTCCTTCAAATTCACTTCTTAACCACAAACTCCAAGGATTTATTCATATTCTTTCTTTACTAGAGTTTTTAGACAATTACTTAATTTCAAATTTCTTACCCATACTTATAAAAAGCCTAAGTTTTCTGGACTAACACAAGACATGCACTATCTAAAAGATGAAAAGGATTTGCACTTTTTAAAAAACACAAATAATTGAAGGAATAATATCAAGTTCCTTTGCCAGATATTTTTCCCGCACATTAACATCATCTGCCTCTCTTCCTTTGATTTTCTGTTCTACAGAAAACTGCTCAGACTTCTTGTTTCCTTTGTTAAGCATATCTAGAGACAAAATTTCCAACCAATCTGGCTCAAGTCCTATTGGTCTTAGAAGTAAGTCACCCACGCAGAGCTGTGATGGTCATGTAGTATGGTTGTGTTGGAACAGAGAAGGAATAAAAGGGTCCCCTGATATCTATTAAGAAGAAACTTTTTGTGGCTGTAGTATTTGTTTGAGAAGAACTTGTCCAATAATAGCTTTATCTGCTGCTGCTGCTAAGTCGCTTCAGTCGTGTCTGACTCTATGCGACCCCATAGACGGCAGCCCACCAGGCTTCCCGTCCCTGGGATTCTCCAGGCAAGAACACTGGAGTGGGTTGCCATTTCCTTTTCCAATGCATGAAAGTGAAAAGTGAAAGTGAAGTCGCTCAGTCGTGCTCGACTCTTAGCGACCCCATGGACTGCAGCCTACCAGGCTCCTCCGTCCATGGGATTTTCTAGGCAAAAGTACTGGAGTGGGGTGCCATTGCCTTCTCTGAATAGCTTTATCTAAAATGATCTAATTGTATGATACATTACATTGTCTAGCAACCGATTTCTTCCCCAGCCCATCCTGTCAGATTAACCTGTACAGATTTGAAAGACACATTTAGTTATTCTGTAAGTGCCTCTCGCTCATTGCTATGGGGAAATTTATTTTTTAAAAAGCTCAGTCAAATACTCTTTATTAATGGTTTTATTCGGCCTATTGCTCTACTTTGATGTGCTTTCAAAAGTCTTAACAGAAAGTTTTATACTGAAAATGATGGACTATAATTACCTGATAGGGAATTTATCTGTTCCTAGGGCACAAGGAGGATGTGGGAGAGATAAGGAGGAAACTTGTAGATAAAATAACCTGTTAAGCCTATTAGCAATTAGGAGGAAAAAAAGTATTTTTTACACGTGCATAGGTAGGTCGGTTGAGAAGGAACAAAAAGGCATGAAGAATAAGTTAAGGTTCTAAGGGTAAGTGACTGCTGACAAATGCTTGAACCGTAAGGCCTTGGTGTGATGGTCCTAGCAGAGCTGTGTGTGCATGCCTGCATTGATCATCACAGATATACACAGGATTTCCTACGATGACTTCACTGTACTGGTGACATCTCAACAAGCATGCTGACTGATCCTAGGAAACATAAGCTTTTTTTCTTTTCTTTTTTGTGTGAAGATAGGTCTTCACTGACCATAAAAGTGCTTGTCTTTTGGTTGAGTCCGACTCTTTATGACCCCATGGACTGTAGCCTGCCAGGCTCCTCTGTTCATGGGATTCTCCAGGCCAGAATAGTGGAGTGGGTAGCCATTCCCTTCTCCAGGGGATCTTTCCAAACCCGGGATCAAACCCAGGTCTCCTACATAGCACTAAATCTGGAAAGGTCTGTATTACATTTCATTCTCTATTTAATATTTTTGCCAGACATAAATTTTGCCATTTTGAAAGGAGGGTTAGCATCTAAATAATTGAGCCACTCAAAATTACCATGAGACTAACAATTGGCTCTTGTTTCTTCTTCAATCATGAGACCAAACATCCCAGGAGGCCCTTAATGCTCTCTCATAGGCTATTAAAACTGCTCCAAAGTTTATTTTTTTTTAAAGAGCAATGCTGAAAGAGGTGGTAAGGTATTTGCTTTAAAAAAAAAAAAAAGATATTACAACTATAAAGATCTGGGAGTCTTGGAGTATCCAAGTCACTGGATGGAAGAAAAGGTGCTCAGGGAAACTTATTCTATAGAAAGTTGATTCTGGGAAAAATCAAGGATACAGGAAAAACAAGGAAAGGAAGAAAGAAAGTCTGACTCATCTTCCATTATTGTAGTTTCAATAAGCAGAGTGTTCACCTATAACAGGATGCAGTTCCAGAGATGGTATGACAGAGGGTGAATTTGATTTTTCCCAAAGAATCAGTGGAATGAGGGAGTTATCCTGTTGAACAAAAGCCTCGGTTGAAACTTTTTGTTAAAACAATCATATACGCCATGGTGAATCAATTACGCATGCCCAGTTAAGTGCTTTCAACATGAATATAAAATGAAGTAAAGGGGGCTATATGGTAATTAATTATATACAACTGTGCTTACTATGCTCTTATATTACATTATCTGTCTTAATTATAATTTTTGTCTATTTACAGCAACCATCAAATGTTGCAGAAGGAGCTTCAGAAAATCAATAAGTCCAGAAAATAATTTTCTGGGAAGACAGGTATTTTTGAGAACTCTGGAGGGAAGATTCAGGGGCATTTGATGATTTTCTGATAAAGTTAACAGGGAAATCAATTTGCTTATATAACCTCATTGTAAAAGTCCTCATGACAAACATGACTATTAGAAATCAAAGTATTGATTAGTTGTCTGCTTCTGAAACAGAAAGTGTTTGCTTTTTTTTTTTTAGCAGCCATTTGACCTACATGAGCAGCATCATCATGGACCATTTTCTTAGCCTTCTGAAAAAACATTCCTATAATAAACACATGCCAGCTCTTATATGGGCTAATCTGATCATATTTTTTCTCTTCCTATGTATTTCTTCAGATTATCCAAGAGTCTTAGCCTTAGCCACAGAGGGAAGTATCAAAATTTCAAGTCAGAATCTGATCCCATATCCTTCTGTGTTGCCCACTTACCATATGCATTGCTAATTCTAAAATCCTTCAGTTAGGCAGTACAAGTCAGGCCTCAGTATGAGCAATTGGAAAACGGTTCATGAACAATTCTTTCTTTATATGTAATTGAGCCTCTGCGAATACTGGAATCTATCTCTAGGGAGATTGTGGGATGGCCAGGGAGAGTGGCTGAGATCACCCATTAGCTCTGCTCTTTACAACTGGGCAGGTGTTCCCTGGAAGAACAGCTTCTATGTTCTCAGAAATGGATGTAACTGACTGCCTGTGAGTCAATGAGAATTCCAACTTTTGTTGTTCCCAGGTTATCTGGTGTTTTTTTCTTTTTTTGCCTCTGAATAAGAAGGAATAAGGGAGGTGACTGAATAGAGGAATCACACGAGGTTCCAGATGAATCAGTTTGGAGTTTGGAATAGCCTTGACCCAACAATTATAAGCTGATCATGGGGCTAAAAAAGTGGTCCAACTGTTCTGAATAAAAGATAGTTGGAACTTTGCTGTTTTGGGGGTAAAATATGACTGCAAAACAAGATATTAAGACATTAAAATATCTGTATCAATGTCAGTTGATGGTTTCTTTAAGATAAAAACTATATTAGTAAAACTACTGAAATCTCACAAACTAGAAAATGTGAGTGCATCAGCTTGTTTTGAAAGTAGACAGCCAGATTCGAGATCTAATTCAAATTTAGCAACCCCTGAAATGTGTGTCATCACTGGAAAACAGAAGAGGGAGAAAATTACAGATTTCTGTGTAGAGCCAGGGTGTGAACGGAGAGCAACCCTTTGGAGAAAGCCCTCTCCAGTGCCACAGAGGAGCCACCAAGAGGCTGAGTGCTGGGCTCAGCGGCCTGAGGACAGAGGCAGCCAGGTCCCCTGCTGGGGTGGAAGAGAAGGGGATGACCCAGTGAGGCACGTTGGCAGAAAAGATAATATAAGAGAGCTAGTGTATTTTGATTTTCTTTTTATTGTGTGTGTTTTAGATATTTGTCTTAAAAATTTTTTTTTATTGAAATACAGTTGATTTACAGTGTTGTTTTATTAATAGTTTCAGATTTATAGCAACATGATCCGTGTGTGTGTGTATGTGTATATATATATATATAATTTCTTAGATACTTTTCCATTATAGGTTATTGCAAAATACTGAGTATAATTCCCTGTGCTATACACTACGTCCTTGCTAGTTCTGACATTCTGAGTTTACTTCCAGACACAGGAAGCAACAAACTCCCCCAAACCCTGGCAGATGCAAAGTTTGAAAAGAAGTCTGTGTTCTGTTCATGAGAGATGCCAAGTATCTAAAAGGAAGGAATATCCAGTTTCTCATTGTCTCAATCTAAAAGGAAGGACTACCCAATCCTCATTCCCTCAAACTACCAAGTCTAACTGCTGTGCTGCATCGAGGAGAGATATCTTATGTATTCCCATTCTTCCTCTCTTTCTTTCTCTGTCTCTGTCTTGCTCTCATGTGAACACTTCCTCTGTGCCAGGCTCTATGCTGAGTTTTATGGGAGATAAAAAGATGAGCCAGACACACTGCTATCCTTGAAATGTTAGCATCCAGTGGGGAGAGATGAGTACAGAAAGTGAAAATATGAGTGCCTAAAAGTAATATACATAAAAATCTGTGGGGTGTTTAAGGACAGAAAAGTGACACCTGGCAGGGGGGACAGAAAGCTTTGTAGAGGAGGAGATGGCTTTCGTGACAGGCTGTAAAAGACATGTTAGTTGACAAGTTTAGATGGACTGAGGGTTACAGAGTAAGATGCACGAGGAAAGCAACAGAGGCGGGGGGGCGGGGGTGTCAGCCGTGGAGAGAAAGAAGAGATGAAATGCTGCAAATGACACTTTGCCATACGGTCTGGAAGATAAAAAGTTGAGGAGTGGGGACTTGAATGTTTGAAATTGAAGGAGAAAAAGTCCATTGAATTTTTCTTTCAAGAGGAAGAAATAATTTATAAAATAATCAAAGATACCAACTTTTAAACACCATTAGGACCACTAGAGGCTTCCCCGGTGGCTCAGATGGTAAGGAATCTGCCTGCAATAAGGGAGATCTTGGTTCGATCCCTGGGTTGGGAAGATCCCCTGGAGAAGGGCATGGCAACCCACTCCAGTATTCTTGCCTGGAGAGTCCCCATGGATAGAGGAACCTGGCAGGCTACAGTCCATGGGGTCACAAAGAGTCAGACACAACTGAGAAACTAAGCACAGCACAACATAAGACCACCAGACATCCTAACACTTTAAACCTTTCCCATCCTATCTCAAAATCAGTGTGCCCTTCACATGTTGTCTTGTGTTCAGAAACTCAAGACATTTTCACATGTGGGGATTTTTCTTTAAAGACGCTGGACAAAGATTCAATTTCATTCAGCTGGACTTACTGTGATTTCACTCCCTGCCCAGGAATGTGCTAGTTACTGGACCAAAGTCATCCGAACAAGTTCAGGAATGGAGACTTGAACAGATCCCTGTGTTTTCAAACGGCAAGTTTATGAAACGTTTATCAGTGACACCCAAGAGTGCATCAGAACGCATGCAGTTGCAAATGGAAGCAGGGAGGTGACTAAATACCTAATTGAAATAATCTCTGGAATCCTAACTGCACTATCGTATGTTACGATACTATTTTTTTTTAAGCCCTGTGAAAAAAACTTTCATTTGTAAAAAAATAAATGCAGAAAGTATTAGAAAATAGATTGGGTACTTTCTAAATGAAACCTATTACAATTGACTCATTTGGGAACTTGAACAGCACTATTTCTTGCCAGGTCACAAAAAAAATGCTGGAGGATATTGGAATGTTTTTTCCTTTGAAGAAATCTATGGGTATCGACAAATTTACAGGGCTAGTTGGCATTATTAATGTAATTATACAGCCAAGGAAACACATATAGCCTTTGCTGACACATGACCCAGTATTCAGAGGTTTGGAAATTCCACGTGATTGAATGGATGTTGTCATTTTTGTCCAGATATTTGGAATCTAGAAGATAACCACACTGAATTTCCATTATTTTGATCACGTATGTGAAGTCAGTTACCTCATTCTATTATCTCTGCAGATCTTTTGTCTGTACAAACAAGTTACCAACAACAAAAAAGACAGCCTTCAGGGCATGAAATTAAAGCCTACTTCAGTTCAGTTCAGTTCAGTTCAGTCGCTCAGTCGTGTCCAACTCTTTGCGACCCCATGAATCGCAGCACGCCAAGCCTCCCTGCCCATCACCAACTCCCGGAGTTCACTGAGACTCACGTCCATCGAGTCAGTGATGCCATCCAGCCATCTCATCCTTTGTTGTCCCCTTCTCCTCCTGCACCCAATCCCTCCTAGCATCAAGAGTCTTTTCCAATGAGTCAACTCTTCGCATCAGGTGGCCAAAGTACTGGAGTTTCAGCTTCAGCATCATTCCTTCCAAAGAACACCCAAGGCTGATCTCCTTTAGAATGGACTGGTTGGATCTCCTTGCAGTCCAAGGGACTCTCAAGAGTCTTCTCCAACACCACACTTCAAAAGCATCAATTCTTCGGCGCTCAGCTTTCTTCACAGTCCAACTCTCACATCCATACATGACCACAGGAAAAACCATAGCCTTGACTAGACAGACCTTTGTTGACAAAGTAATGTCTCTGCTATTCAATATGCTATCTAGGGTGGTCATAACTTTCCTTCCAAGGAGTAAGCGTCTTTTAATTTCATGCCTGCAGTCACCATCTGCAGTGATTTTGGAGCCCCCAAAATAAAGTCAGCCACTGTTTCCCCTGTTTCCCCATCTATCTGCCATGAAGTGATGGGACCAGATGCCATGATCTTCGTTTTCTGAATGTTGAGCTTTAAGCCAACTTTTTCACTCTCCTCTTTCACTTTCATCAAGAGGCTTTAGTTCCTCTTCACTTTCTGCCATAAGGGTGGTGTCATCTGCATATCTGAGGTTATTGATATTTCTCCCGGCAATCTTGATTCCAGTTTGTGCTTCTTCCAGCCCAGCGTTTCTCATGATGTACTCTGCATGTAAGTTAAATAAGCAGGGTGACAGTATATAGCCTTGACGTACTCCTTTTCCTATTTGGAACCAGTCTGTTGTTCCATGTCCAGTTCTGACTGTTGCTTCCTGACCTGCATATAGGTTTCTCAAGAGGCCGCTAGTAAATTATTACGGAATAGCATACCCACAAGCTTTCTTCCTGAAAATCTAAAGAATTCAAACTTTAATATATTAGCACTACTTAACATGTATGGTAACAATTTGCATGAAATGTTTAATGTGTCAATAGTTCACAAAAGTCATGAAAAGAATCAGTTTGGGCAGATGGCTTTGCTCTGCTGGTCTCTCCACTTGTGTTAGGGATCTTCATAGCGGGTAGGGCTCAGATGACATCATGATTTGGGATGAAACATTCAGAGAGGAAGGTATAAGACGAATTCATGTGTGCACACAGAAAGAAGGGAATCAGAGCAATTTATAAACTGGGCGTCTTTTGACTTTACGTTACCAAAACCTGTGTAATGAAGAGGCACTTAACAATGAGTGTTTCCTGTAAACAACCTATTTATACTGCCTATAATATTCTTTTTATAATGATTTAAAGGACAGAATACAGCTTTGTTTCAGTTCATTTCAATTTATTTCGAATGACTGATTCACATTCTATATTGCTTATTTTTATGTGTATGCTGTGTGTTATTCAACTGAACGTATTTATTGATCAAAAACAACCACGTAGATGGTAGGCACAGGTGAAAGTAATATTGAAGAGCCACAGGGAATAAACCCTGGATTCAGCTGGGGTTTACTAAAAAAAGAAACCAAGATCAATATATTGGATCGCTCCCTCTTGAAAGGCTTCTGTAGCCTCTCCAAAGGCAGTGTAACTTTGGAAACCCACTTCTGGGACTATATTCTCAACCAATACTTAAAAGCACATATAAAGATTTACACTCCAAGATGTTCATTACAGCATTACTTATAAGCGCAACAAATTGGAACCAATGGATAAATTGATGTTTCATCCATATGTTGGAATACTGCAGTCATTAAAAATGTTTTAAAATAATAATGATACCATGATATGCTTATAAGATGAAATGAATAAAATTAGTTTATAAAATTATATATATATGTATATACATATATAAACACATACATATGATCAATTATGTTTAAAATAAGCACAGAAAATGACTGGAGAATATATACAGAAAGTGATTATCTATAAAGACTAGAATTACAAGTGATTTCAAAATATCTTCTAGTAATTTTTAATCCTAAATAAAAACAGAATCTGAAAACCCCAAATAATATTTTTATTTTTACAGCAATGCAATGCAGTTAATAGAAAATAATTTTTTTTTCCTAGAATCAGAAAATTCTAGACTAAATCCATTCAGTCTCTTACTAGAAACGTGATCTTGACAAATCAGTTAAATTCTCAGAGCCTCTATATATAAAAAAAGTCCAACATAATAAACATTATTTGCTCTAATACTTCTAACTCTTGTAAGGCTTCACGCCGCTCTGTGAATTTTTAATAGGCTACCTTCTCCACAGGAGCAATCCAGAGAGTGATCTCTAAGGAGAGGCTTAGCCAACAAGATGGGAAATCTCCAGGATCCCACTGTACTCTACATTAAGACAGTTGAAGAAAACTGCTAAAATCATCCAGTCAGGGATTACTGATACCAAATTCCGATTAAGGCCATCACACCCCAGGGTATCTGCCTTCAACCAATTAAAAAAATAATACTTAAATCTCTCCTGGGTTAATGTTATGATCAGATTCATATACAATTTCTAAGGGTGTAAACTGACACAACTTTTCTGAAAAGCAGCTTGGTAATGTATATCAAGAGAAATAGTTATACTATTTGCACTAGTAATTCCAATTCCAGAATCTATCCTAATAAAATTATTCAAGTTGGGGACAAAAATATATGTTTGATGATTTGCTGGAGGATATTCCATAGGAAAGGACAAAAGTTAATGTTCTATGGTAGGAGAATAAGTAAAAATTATTTAAAATAACATTTCCTGCTAGAATGTTTTTTATTATAAAGTAAGAAAAGATGTAAAATACTAGTTAAGAAAACAACATAGAAATTATTATATGCAGCAGGTCACAATAATCTTATATAAATATAAGCATACACAGAGAAATGCACTGAAAAAAGGGAAGAAAATCAGACTAAAATGTTAATTAGTAGTTGGTTATAGGAGAATATAATTTTTAAAATACTTTTCTGTATTTTTCAATTTTCCTACATTGCATTGCCATATATTATCTTCATGAAGAAAATCGTAAAACTCATCTGTCATTTCTGTCATTTGAAATAGTAAAAAACTGAGGCAAGATAAGACATGAATGGGTTACGATAACTTAAATAACCCAAATGAACGTAATCATCCACTGGCTGTTTTCTTTTGTCACTCATTCCTTCTTGACAAAGTTCAGTTCTTTTTTTTTCCTGCTCACGAGTTCCTCTGTTTTTCATCCAATTCAATGTACCCAGGAGTTTTTATAAGAATAATAGAAAAGTTTTTTTTATGGCATGTCTTGAAATATAGTTAAGTGGTAGAGTAGAAAGCACTGGACTTTAGCATCCAACAGACCTGGAATTGAATTCTGGTTCAATCTCAGTTTCCTCTTTTTAAAAAGAGGGCTAACGATTCCAATTTTTCAGATTAAAATAAAAATCAAGTGCAACTAAGGTAATACATATGAAAACACCTATCAAAGTGCCTGATTTGCAATAATTATTTTTCTTTTGCACAGTTAGACATTAAAAATTTGGGTTGTGCACAAAGTAGAAATGCTCTGCAAAAAAGTATTTACTGAAAATTATAACTTAAAGATAGCACACGTACATTTGTATCCAATGGGTTCCTAAAGCAGAACGTGTCGTTGCTTAGTCGGGTCCAACTCTTTGTGACCCCATGGACTGTAGCCTACGAGGCTCCTCCATCCATGGGATTTTCCAGGCAAGGGTACTGGAGTGGGTTGCCATTTCCTTCTCCAGGAGATCTTCCCAACCCAGGGGTCAAACCTGGGTTGCATTGCAGGCAGATGCTTTACTGTTTGAGCTACCAAGGAAGCTGTGATTTGGTTTAGTGCAGTGCTAATTATATCTCTCATGTTAACCAGTAGTTTGGTAATACTTACTGGTTGATTTTTATTGATCAATTTTCAACGAGGTGCTCTTGGATCATATAATAAGTTGGATAGGGACTTCCCCTGGCAGTCCAGTGGTTAAGACTCTGCACTTCCACAGCAGGGAACGTGGATTCTATGCCTGGAGGGGGAACTAAGATCCTGCATGCCACATGGTGTGG
>NW_011494529.1:2382905-2398998 GCF_000754665.1 Bison bison bison
CCAACTCTTTGTGACCCCATGGACTGTAGCCTACGAGGCTCCTCCATCCATGGGATTTTCCAGGCAAGGGTACTGGAGTGGGTTGCCATTTCCTTCTCCAGGGGATCTTCCCAACCCAGGGATCGAACCCAGGTCTCCTGCATTGCAGGCAGACACTTTACCCTCTAAACCACAGGGAAGCAGAACTTGTGAGCAAATAATGGCTACTGAGGGTGAAAATGTTATCCTGTACTAAATTCCATGCTCTCTGGGAGGGAAGAAGAATATAATTCTCCAGCAGAAAGAGCACATATTTTTGCTATCAGATGTACAAAATTTACCAAGGCTTTTCTGGATCACCCCCTTTCACCCCCCCTTACCCGACCCCACTATGTGAGTTTTGGTCACTGTAATTAGTGATTGAGATTTAAAGAAAAATTTTAGTTCACTAGAAAAATACTTTAAAAATTAAATAAATCATTATATTTGACATAAAAGGGGATTTAAAACTCAATAATCTCTTCCATTCTTACTGAGTCAGGTACTTAGGAACTGCTGCTGCTGCTGCTAAGTCGCTTCAGCCGTGTCCGACTCTGTGCAACCCCATAGAAGGAAGCCCACCAGGCTCCCCCGTCCCTGGGATTGTCCGGGCAAGAACACTAGAGTGGGTTGCCATTTCCTTCTCCAATGCATGAAAGTGAAAAGTGAAAGTGAAGTCACTCAGTCGTCCCCGACTCTTAGCGACCCCATGGACTACAGCCCACCAGGCTCCTCCATCCATGGGATTTTCCAGGCAAGAGTACTAGAGTGGGGTGCCATTGCCTTCTCTGACTTAGGAACTACCTCCCAACAAAGCAATTTCTATCCTTCAATACACAATCAAGTGTATATATACATCCCCACTCTACAGTAGTATATGTTCTATACATACTGTTTCTTAGCACTCTCTCTCCTTTGCTGACTTAATATAACTCAAAGATTATTCCATGAATTCATATACACTTATCCTTTATTTTTGACTTCCCTGGTGGCTCAGATGGTAAAAGTGTGTGCTTACAGTGCAGGAGACCTCGGTTCGATCCCTGGGTTGGGAAGATCCCCTGGAGAAGGCAATGGCACCCCACTCCAGTACTCTTGCCTGGAAAATCCCATGGATGGAGGAGCCTGGTGGGCTGCAGTCCATGGGGTCACAAGAGTCGGACACGACTGAGCGACTTCACTTTCACCCTTATGCTTATTTACTTATTTTTATTTTTGACTGTGCTGGGCCTTTGTTGCTGTGCGGGCTCTTCTCTAGTTGTGGCAAGTGGGGGCCACTCCGTGGCTGCAGTGCACAGACTTCTCACTGCAGTGGCTTCTCTTGTGGAGCACGGGCTCTAGGGCACATGGCTTCAGTAGTTTCAGCTCCCACGCTCTAGAGGACAGGCTCAATAGTTGTGGCACACAAACTTAGTTTCCCCACGGCATGGCACGTGGGATATTCCCGATCAGGGATCGAACCTGTGTCTCCTGCAATGGGCAGGCGGATTCTTTACCGCTGAGCCACCAGGGAAGCAAGCCCCATCCTTCTTTTCAAAGGGTTTTCTAATGTATATCATATTAGTAGATACTTGGATATTTTGGTTTCGATCCCTGGGTTGGGAAGATCCCCTGGAGAAGGCAAAGGCTACCCACTCCAGTGTTCTGGCCTAGAGAATTCCATGGAATAGTCCATGGGGTCGCAAAGAGTCGGACATGACTGAGCGACTTTCACTTTCACTCTTTTATTATAATCACTGTTGCAACGAATACTTGATGTGTATCTTTGCTCATATGTCCAACACTATGTATGACTTACATTTAAAATTTATATATATAAATATATATATAGTAAAATAGTCCTCTGAAGAGGTTGAACCAACTTACAGTCCTCTAACAGTATAGGAGAATGCCTGTTTTTCACACACTCAACAAGATTATGTCACGATACTTTTCTATATTATTTGAAAGGTCTTTCTCATTTCAATATTTCCAAAAAGTCTACCCTATGTTTTTGTGGTACTTTAAGGTTTAATATTTCTATATTATATTTTTTGTACCACCTGGAATTTATTTTGGTATAAGGAATTTTATTTTTTGTGGACAGCTACTCAGTCATCCCAATATACTTTATTGAATAATTCTTTTCCCTCTTCCATATGAAAATGTCACTATTATCATATCCTAAAATACTGTAGTTAAACTGGTCTCTTTCTGATTCAGAAGAATATAAAAAATTAAAATATAATGGGGATAGAAGCAGTGCTGGCTGAAGAATAAAATTCAATGTGGAAATAGAGAGATCAAAGTAAAATATGGTCCCTGGCACTAAACAACATCAGACATTAACTTAAGAGTAGATAAGAAGAAGGAGGGAGCTCTTTGGAATTGTTCAGTATCCTGTATGTGGTGTTGGGTGGAAGAATCTATGATGTTTTAAAAGCTCATAGAACTGTACACCAAAGGGTGGATTTCATTGAATATAAACTTTTTTTAAAACTTAAAAACTAAAGGAAAAGTTCAGGTACCAGTAAAGAAACACTATTTTATGAAAGGAAGCAAATAACATTTTTAAAATTTGCTCTTGTCATTATCTACTGGCTCTTCTCTGAAAGAGGAAATACATTCCTTATATCATTTAAAAATTGTGTATACGACATATTCACTGACTTGTTCTAAATTCAATTACTGATTAAAATTAACACATAAAAAAGTGTTGATGAAAAAGAGAGCCATCATTATTTGGGTCAAAACTCAGAGAGTAATTCTTCTAAGCATTCATCAACAGTCCAAGCTCTGGAGAGCCCTAAGGAACAAAGAACCTCCGGCTTTAGCAATAGCTACTGTTTTCCCACCTTCTCGCTATTCTTTGCTTATCTCCTTTCTTCTGCTCTCTTTCCTTTCTCTGCTAACAAAAAGTTATTCTCAGCAACGGAAACTGATCCACACCGAAGCATAAATGACCACTAGTATCTTCCTTTGTACTTCTCCCATAGGATCTGCACTGCAAACTTGGAAATTGGGCTAAAGCGAAGATCCTCAAAGGATGCTCTGGCCAAGTGTATGAACTGCAGGTTCAAGGTGGCTGGGTGTGAGTCATGACGTTGCTACACTTGACTGAGTGATCTTGAGAAAGTTATCTATCTCTTCACACCCTGTGTTTCTCCATTAAGGTATTTACTTTTCAAAGTATGCACTTCATAGCATTAATGTGAGGATTAAAACAAGATAATATATAAAAAGCACTTTTTAAAGTGCTTGGTTTTAATAAAAGCTCAACATTTTGTTGTGTTATTAATTTCAGAAAAGAATAGGCAGTTTGTGGTTCCCTGGTAACCAGAAATCGTGTCGTATTGCTTTGTAATTTGGCTACAGGAGGAGCTAGCACCATGCGACCATAGGATTATTCTTTTTCATCTAGATGGCTTATTGCAGTAAAGAATCAGCCTGCAATGCAAGAGACACAGGAGACATGGGTTTGATCCCTGAGTCAGGAAGATCCCCTGGAGAAGGAAATGGCAACCCTCTTCAGTGTTCTGGCCTGGAGAATCCCATGGACAAAGGAGCCTGGTGGGCTACAGTCCACGGGGTTGGAAAAGAGTCAGACGTGACTGAGCGACTGAGTGCCCACGCACACTATGGGATTATAATCTTGGGAAATTTGAGATTCCATTCTTGAATCTCAGTTTCCTTATCTATAAAATCCTGACTTCCTGAGTCTTAAGAAGTTGGAAATGAGATAAAATATACATGTAAAGAGCTCTGCTAACCAAAAAGCACTGAACATATGTTAATTATTATACTAGGAAATTTCAATCCTGGTCAGAGATTATTGTTACATTCTCAATTAACAGGTTCAAACTCATTCATACAATGAATGTATACAAGATTCATCAGAGATATAAAAATAAAAAGGGAACTTGTTATTACATGCTTCTAATTTAATAGAATTCTAGTTTAAAAAAATCAAAAGTTCATGGCTAAGACAGGATGGAGAAAACTGTTTATAAGTCTTTCATGCATTTTTAAATTGAGTTTTTGTGTTCCTAATTAATTTAAAAAAGGAAAATATTCATGTTTTATCTTCTATCATAATTCAAAAATGTTTTTTTTTTCTTTTCATTATAATTCTAGGCTATGATGCCAATCTTCAGTTTCTTTTCTGGAAAAGTCCATTTTTATAGTATGTTCTTGGTGCCAACCTATTATAAAAAATTGAATTTTACAATGCAATTAAGAAAATGAATTGTGCATTTTGAATTATCATACCACAAACAGATCCAAATGTAATGAGAGATTTGCCTATTCTTGAGCTGTTATCCTCAGGACTCTTAGGAATATCCATTTGTTTTATTACATGTTTGAAAAGGAGTCCCTTCCCAATTAATGAGATGGTGCATGTAGAAAAACTCAGTACACTGCAAAGAACAGCAGTAGGTAGGATGTTATTACAATTAGTCTCACCAGTAAAATACCTAACATGCATGGATGGATGTTCAGTTGCGTTTGACTCTTTTGCCACCCCATGGACTGTAGCCCGCCAGGCTCCTCTGTCCATGGGATTTTCCAGGCAAGAATACTAGAGTAGGTTGCCATTTTCTCCTCCAGGGGATCTTTCTGACCCAGGGATCGAACTTGCGTCTGCTGCATCGGCATGTATTCTTTACCACTGAGCCACCTAGGAAGCCCAATATTCCTAATGCTAAGTCACTTCAGTCGTGTCCGACTCTGTGCGACCCCACAGATGGCAGCCCACCAGGCTCCCCCGTCTCTGGGATTCTCCAGGCAAGAACACTGGAGTGGGCTGCCACCTCCTTCTCCAATGCATGAAAGTGAAAAGTGAAAGTGAACTCGCTCAGTTGTGTCCGACTCTTCGCGACCCCATGGACTGTAGCCCACTAGGCTCCTCCGTCCATGGGATTTTCCAGGCAAGAGTACCTAATAGGCATCTCCAAATATAACTTGGTCAAACTAAACTTATGATCCCCGCCCCTTGCCCAGAACTGAGCTTCCTGTAACTTTTTCAACTCACTTTATGGCAACTCCACACTTCCAATTGCTCAGGTCAAAAATCTAGGTGTCTTTGCTGATATCTCCAGTTTTTTGTTTTTCTTTTTTCCTCAACTCACATCTAACATGTCAGTAAATGTTATCACCTTTATCTTTCATATATTTCTCACCACCCCTACTGCCTCCCCAGGGGCTTCCCTGGTGGCTCAGTGGTAAAGAATTCACCTGCCAACACAGGGGCCATGGGTTCGATCCCTGGGTCTGGAAGATCCCCTGGAGGAGGGCATGGTACCCACTTCCGTATTCTTGCCTGGAGAATCCTATGGACAGAGAAGCCTGGTGGGCTACAGTCCACAGGGTTGCAAAGGCTTGGACATGACTGAAGTGACTGAGAATGCACTGCCCCTATATGGGTTCAGATCATTAGCAGCTCTTGCCTGCAATACTGCAAGGGTATGCCACCCCTTCCCTGCGTTACTTTTTCCCACTGTACTTCCTGGTCCCTGACTCACTAACTTACTTGTTCTTTGTTGTTCGTCCCCTCCCTCTAGAATGTAAATGCCACAAGGGAAGCGGACGGTCTGCTTTGTTCACTTTTGGATCCCTCTGCCTAGAATGGTGGCTGGCATGTAGAAGACACTCATATTTATTGGTTTAAAAATAAGCCTCATAACTAGTCCTCCTATTTTAATTCTTGCTTCATGAAATCTATTTTCAGCAAAGCCTTCAAAGCGTTTATGTTAAAACCTAACTCGTGTCACTCCTTTGCTCCCCATCTCAGAACAAATGCCAAAGTCCTAACGTGGCCCATAAGAACCTTCAACACTTGCTGCCTCCATGAGCCTGAGCCTCCCCTCTGCTCCCCAGCTCCCAGTCATATCCTCGTTCATCCACATTACTTCTCAGGCATGGCCTCCCCCTACTTTCGTTCATTCACTCATTATGGTCGCACCACACTGGCCTCTGGGTTTTGCTCCTCAAACATGCAGGCTGGACTGGCTGATCCTCCTGCTCGGAAACTCCTCCCTCTACAGTCTCATGGCTCATTCTCTTGCCTCTGCTGGACTTTGTTCAAACCTCCCCTTCTCAGACAGGCCTTCTCCGACCACCCTGTTTAGGTTGTATCCAACCCCCACTAATCCCAACCCCTCTGTGCTTCGCTTTCCTACTATTGTATCAGCATCTCACATCACTCCTACCTGTTATACTTGTTATTTTATTCATCGTCCTCTGTAAAATGAATGCTCCACAAAATCAGGGATTTTTCATCTTTTTCGTTTCCCGCAGAATCCTAGCATCTGCAACGCTGCTTTGCACATAGTGGCTAGTCAATAACTGTTTACTGAATGAATGAACAAGTGATATTCTCTCACCGGTTATCTAAACCCAGTTAATCAGCAGAAGTAGAATCCACCCACTGTGAACTACTCTTACCAGTTATTCCGTTTGTCATGGTATCCTAAACAGATCTGGCATAGTATATATCAATCTTCCTCCAAACATATCAACTATATGAATGTCCTCCTTGAGAGAACAGAACTGTTATTTCCACCCTCACTACTCTTTTTTAGGCCTCTGGTAAGGATTTTTCCATTAAAACATATTATTTTATAGGCAAATATTTTCCCCCAAATCTGTCTTACCCTCGTTTTCCCGGTGGCAGCTGCAAAGTTGCACATTGGTGCCAGAGGCAACTGATTAGTTTAAAAACACATACTCTGCTTTAGGCTGGCACCCACTTGTATTTTATAAATGAGCATATTCAAAATGGTGTCTTGGACTTTGTCTACAGCACAGCACATCTGTCGCCCCACTTTGTCCTGACAACCTGTCTGTGACAGTATGAAGAGCAGTTAGGGTTATTCCTGTTAACAGACATGGGAGTCCAGGCCCAGAAAAGTTGTCAGTATAGGTGATTCCTACTTTCCTTTTTAAAACCTTATTTTATCGCAAATCATCTTAAACCTCTCAGTAGAAAAGACTGTCCCAGGGTATACAATTAGCGGTTTTGAAAAAGACTCAATATCAGATATACTGTCAGGATGTTGAACATCTGTACTTAATAATACCCTGTCGTGATGTTTCTTCTTGCTAAAGTTGAGCTCTAATAAACTGACAAAGATAAACAGGATCCAACCACCCTGTGGCTGTAATTTCTAAGAAAGCACAGAATTAATGAAATGATACTTCTGCTCTAAATTTTTATCCAGTGGTAATCCAATGTCAGACACCCCCTCCTTCCACCCACAAGCTGGTTTCTGAGGAGAAGTTCTACCTTCTCCCTCAGGCTTGAAACATCAGAATGCTACCCCTACTAGCTAAGAAGTCACTCCCTCCAAAAAAACCCCACCTGAGGCCCCACACCTGGACCCAACTCCCTCCCAAGTCCTCTCGTGGCACCGATGCACACCTCTGTCCCAGTGCTGTCTGGGCGAGCTGCCTGTACCCCAGCTGTCTCCCACAACAAACCCCGAGTTTCTTTGGAGAAGAAGTGAATCATCCTTGTATCCCAAGTGGCTAACACAGTCCTTGTTACATGACAGATGCCTAATATATGAAGGATGAATAAATGAATGAAAGGAGGCAGTCTTCCCAGTGTGGGCTGGTGGGCTTTTAGATTTTTAATTTGAGAGGCTTCTCCTATACTATAAATTACAGGTTTCCCAGACTATCACTGTCTTAAAAGTAAAGTAGAAGATAGCTGATATACTGCTCTGAAATAACATATTACTGTGAATTCAGCAAACCCCAGGAAAGACCAGAAACAAGGGCTAAAATTTATGATGATAAAAACCTTTCTATGCCATCAGTAGAACACTTGGTTTTGACTACATTCCTAGAATCCTAGGATTCAAAAAGTAGGTATAAAATTATTATGTAAATATCAAACTTTTGTTCCCCTTTCCTGAAATTCTTTTTCTGAAAATCTCTAAACCCTGTGCTAAGGAACAGGCAACCATATGAGCTGGATCTGCCAAGGCCTCCTCCACACCTCTTCCCATCACGTTAAATGAATGCTTGGGGCGGGGCACAGGAGGACAGTGGTTATGTTCTCATCAAGGCATTAGATGCAATCCATGGAAGGAAGCCCAGGAAGAGACTCATACCAACCTGATTGAGGGGCTGAGTAGCTTCTACACGTCCTACAGACACGTTTCTTCATTAGCCTAGCCTGGGAGGCTTCCACTAGTTAAGAGTTTTGGTAAATAAAGAAATGAAAGTGTTAGTCGTTCAGCTGTGTCTGACTCTGTGCCACCCCATGGACTATAGCAAACCAGACTCCTCTGTCCATGGGATTCTCCAGGCAAGAATACTGGAGTGGGTTGCCATTCCCTTCTCCAGGGGATCTTCCCGACCCAGGGGATCGAACCCAGGTCTCCTGCATGGCAGGCAGATTCTTTACTGTCTGAGCCAACAGATAAGCCCCTGGGAGACAATATAATGGTCCAATTTATTTGGTGGTGGTGTGGTGCTTATCGTGGCTGATTTCACATAACCTTGCCCAGCTAGGGATTACTGCCCACATTCGACAGATGAGGAAACTTGGGATTGGAAGGGAAACACAGCTACCAATGTGAAAGGTGGGGGTTTGAGCCCTTATCCTTTAGACTTATTCTATGTAGAATAAGAACATTAAACAAGGTTTTCTGAGAGCTCAGCCAATGTCCTGTACATCTAGAGAGACAGAAAAGTGGTACAATATGCACCAGTGGTGCAACAGCACAATAAGCATGCAGTTGCCAATGTGTAAGTCAATATCCCCAGCGACTAGATTTAACAGAGTTTGAGGATGGTTATTCTCTGACTAGTTTGAAGATGTTACATGAATACACAATAAGGAGGACTCACCTATAAGCTTCTACTTCTCAGAAGCTTCTTTTCTGAACTGAGTGTCCAAGATCCTTATAGCAAGCCTAGTTTGCTTCCTATGTCATTGGACACTCAGGGTTTTCTCATTTGTTGAACCACTTCTTACCAAGAGAAGTCAGCCTGCCCAGAATTTCCTCTAGACTCTCAGTCTTTTTGCTATAAAACCAGAATCCATGCACAATGCCACTCACTTCTGCATGCGTTATCAAAATGAATGCATACTAGATAACCTGAATCTCACCCATACCCATAAGGGGCTTTAGATATTTGAAATCAGTATCCCCCACATTAAGTTCAATGAACATTGTATCAACAGAGGCTCATTTTTTCTCTTTGGCCCTCCTGTATTCAATACCACACTGTCCCGAACACCGAGAGGTTTGAATCATCCTTCACTATACTCATCCAAATGGCTGTCCAAGCCCAAAAGCTTATGTCTGGAAAACAGCTCTTCTTGGGCTTTCTTCCATTCAATTTCCATAGCTGCTGCTCAAGTTCTTGATCTTACTGCTTCTTTCCTGGTCTATGCTCACTTCTTCCTCTGTAGATGCCTTGTGTCCAGCCTCACTTCCTTGAAGACCTTCTCTCTTTAGGGTCACTGTCACAGTTCCCATTCTTTCCTATGCCTTGATCCCTCTGCAGTGCTTTAGAGAAGGTGGTCAGCACACCCCCTATCAAGATTAGGTAGTCTCATCCATTACCTGGGAACTCTGCCTACAGCCACCACTCTTCCTGTCATTATCTCAGGTATAATAAAAGACAAATTTATGTGTTCAACCTATTTCTATTCCCTTGTCATCTTTAAAATATCAGGAAATACCAGGAGAGTTGTTCTCTCTCTAATTTATCAAATAATCCTATACTGTCAGATCACACTTCCCAGAGTATTCAGAGAAGAGCCAAGAGTTCTTTTCTCTTTCCTTCCAATTGCATTTTCCATCTCCTCCCTCTGCCAATCTTAGCTAGGCAACTGCCATGGCTACTAGCTCTGATCTTCTGCCAGTCTCTTTTGTTGGTGAATGCTCAATGTACACACCTTTGAATTGGTTACTTTCATCTAAACTTTTTTTTCTATTTGATGGATGAGGTACCTAATCTTTGTAGCTCATCAAATGCATTTCTCTTGGATTGTAAGTTACGGGAAGGCAGGGCTCTACCAAAGTATGAGGAATTTTTGCTAGTAAGATTCATACAGGTAGATGTTGTTTGATGATCATGAGGATAGTATTCAAAGCCACTCAAATAATATGCAACACTGAGTAATTCATATTTTCACTTTCAGTCCTGGGCATGTAGTTGTACCATTTCATCCACCCAACACCCAGTCATTTTCACACTTGGTATAGTTGGTGGTACCCTAGAGCAGTATCTGCTTTGATCTGGTCTTGGTTCTGCAAACTCATGCTACAACCATCACTGGGGATCGTGCCTTTCACTAAAGCCTATGCAGTGAGGGGCCAAGCTGAGATGTTGATTCAAGTGCACAGAGCTTTGTAAGTGACCGGCGCCTTGTCTCAGCCATACTTACTTGGTGAGGTGGGGGAGGCTGCGCCTCCTTCTGTTGACGTGGTCGGAGGCTTCGTGTCTGGCACCGGCAGGGGCACAGGCCTGGCCATCGGTGGTGGCGGTGGTGGTGGCAACATGGGGGTGGGAAGGAATGGGTTGTGCACTTTGCCTTGGCTACTCCCGTTGGGCTGCCGGGGTGGGAACAAAACAAAGCATGCACAGGAAAAAGAAGACACAGATAAGAACCATTAGCTGCTTCTGAAAACAAACGATTCGTTAGGCGTTAGGCACATTTTATGCAAATTACTAAGTATTCCAGCTGCTTGAATTCTTCCATAAGAGCATATGGATGACGAAACGTAGGTTGTTCTTAAGACATTCCACAAAAGTACAGTCTTAGGCACACACGCTCCATGTATCCTAAACTTATCTCTTGAATTACTTTGACCTTCTTTGCATTTGATTCTATGAAAGGACCTGCCAACTCGTGCTTGGAATGCTTTGATTCGGTACTAACTGTGACCTTTGTCATCATTCTCATGATTATTAAATATTAATTTAATTTCTAAGTGTTTTATAGAATGCGGAATTATTCCATCACGCCTATTTATATAGATATAGTGAAGTTTCCTAAATATGCATTTGAGATTAAAAAAATATTTTATTTTCACTCTTCAAAGTTGATATTATATAACATTTAATAAATATGTTAAGTGAACATAAAAAATTTCTTTCACATATTGTATAACATCAGGCACAGAAACTTTAGAATTCAGCTGTCAAAATTCTGCTAAGGAAAAATATCACTTCTAATTTTGATTTAAATTATATAAGCATATGCCATAAGAGTCATATTTATTTGGCTGCCTGATGTTAGAACAACCAAGTAACAGCTCTTTAACAAAAGAAAAATTTTCTTCTGAAGAAAGCAATAAAATCCATTTATTTTCAAGTTTTTCCACATAGTCCCATGAAGAGACCTGCCTTAAACCCTATAAAATTTTGATCAAAATGTAAAACTGGGCATTTGACAGTTATATAGGATGATGTCAGGACTATTAAAAAAGAAGTTAGAAATCTGAAAGTCAGATGCTTGATGCTGGTGATCACTTCAGTCTTTTCATGGCTTCCCAAGTGGCCTTTCTGCCTCTGGTCTTCAGTGACATCGTTCACTCAGCAATAACATCTCCTATTTCAGCTCTAGTCCTGAATCAAAATTCAGCTGAAGGAAATGCTGTTGTCCCAGGCTTTTAAGTTTAAGCTTAATAACTCTGCAGAGGAAGTCTCACTCCCTCATCAACATTCACTTATATATTTAGTATTGTTCCTCAAAGACAATCTCATCTGACAGTCAGAATGTTGTGCTTTCTTGCCAACAAACTTGCCTGTGTGTTATTTCTGAGTGGGCTAAAAGTCCGTAAGTGAATGCTTTAGAATACGCCAAGCAAATGAATACACAAGCAAAAAGAAAAAAGGCTCCATATTGATTTGTTGTCTAGACAGAAATGTATCTGCTAACACATCACCAGACATTAGTCAAAGCTGTCTTTTCTGTCTCAGATATGCAGAATCAGGTATTTCTTTAAGCAAGAAAATCAGTGATAGAATGGTGTGATAAAATATTCTAGATTAGGCAATCATAATCATGGTTCATCTGTGGCTTCATGTGCAGTTATAGGATAAAAGGAAAATTACATTTGGCTTTATGCTGTTCATTATTTCCAATTTATTATTATTGGCCTTGGGATATAGCTATCCATTGTAAACATTTGGTTCTACATTTGAAACAAAATTTGTGATTTTTAAAAAATGGGAGGGGAGTCTGATAGAGAATGGATACATGTATATGGATGGCTGTGTCCCTTCGCTGTTCACCTGAAACTATCATACTATTGTTAATCAGCTAGACCCCAGTACAAAATAAAAAGTTTAAAAAAAATCACTTTTACATTAGGAATGTTGTTTCAGTTTGTGATTTAGCTTATTTGAGAAAAAAATTGAAATCTTCATTCAAATCGATTGAGGACTGTTTAGCTGTATACAAAGATAAGTGGGAAAGATAACTACTTGCAGAAATAGCAAACTATAATAAACTACTTCGAGCATCTTGAGTTCAAGTACTGGTCAACTTGATGTGAAGTGTTAGAAGACTATTTTTAAAAAATATCAACTTAGCTGATCTGAAACATCTGTGCCCCCTCCTCCCCCTACCGCTCCCTACCACTCAAAATCATTATTTAAAATTATTTGGTCTTTCTATTTTGTTAGCTGTGTGAGCCCTTGAGTTAGTGTGCAGGAGGTGGGATTATCTGCCCACAGACCTTAGAAGGTTATACAGTTCACCCTTGAGATGATTTATATCCATAAACTTGACAGTTGAGAAGTTAACACAAACACTGTTTTTAAATCCTGGCCAATCCCTCTTAGAGTAAGTTAACTTTCCCACAATCTAGAATAAATATGACATTTGCCTGTAGTCAGTCAGCACGACACTGGAGCACCACGTCACATGGTCATAAGGTCTTCCCTTGTTATTTTTACATTTGGTTAATATTTCTAAAGAAATTGGGAAAAAAAAAGAATTTTCCTTACATTGAGGAACCCCACCTGTCCAGCCTGCTGACCAGCATCAGGGCAGACAAGTTGGACAAACTCTTTCAGCGTCTCCTGAGGGTGATAGCGGATGGCTGGGTGAGAGAAGTAAGGCCCGGGCTGCTGGATGATGGGTGACGTCGGAAAATGAAGAGTCGATGGTGTTGCGTGTGGACTTGCTGTAGGAAAACAAAACATCAGAGTTAACAGAGAAAGACTTGCTTTGCCACAGCATTTAAACCAGATTCAACTTCCTCTTAAAATTTCTTCTCCTGACTCAATTCACAGTAACTGCTTGTGTGACAGCATTTAATACTGGAGAGGTCTGATAGATTTTCTTCCTTAAAGCTCTAAGACAAACATGGAGGTTAGATTAGGGTAGAGTTTCAAGCTGTCTTTCTATTTTCAGTGGACATGAGTTATAAAGGCATTAATAATCCTTGGTGAAGCTGAAGATTATTCATTACTTTAAGAGCCTTTTTAATGAAGCAGGCAATAAAAAATGTATTTGGTAGATTAGACCTGATTTAACTGACATTACATATGACAAATTCTAGTTTGCACATATGGATCCCCTTTCATGCTGAGCATTCCATAGACAATAATTCATTGTTAAAGCTCTTATACCCCTTTCAAGGAAATTTCTAGGGACTAATTCAGGATGAAATTTTTTTGAAGTCTGTAGTAAATGATCACTTAATGAACCCAGGCAATTTGGGTGCCTCACTTTACATGGAAGGTTTCAAAGCCAAACTCTGAAAAGCATAGATGTTAGTTAGAGCAGGGAAACCCACAGGCAGAGGAGATAGGCAGTGACCCCTGCTAAATTGCTGGCCCTCTGCTCATACAAACTGATGAAAGACTCAGACAACTATCACTCCCTTATATCTGAAACTGTATCTGAACCTATATATTGAGTTTCACTGATATAGGAAGAATATTGTATTAGGCTAAAAAATTGTATGTGAAGTGCTTAATAATTTTGCCTTGGAAGACTTCTGCCCTTCACATGGAAGGGTGATTGGTAAAGCCTGCTGGAGGGTAAGAAGAGCATGTGGGAAGGGCTGGAGACACAAACCAAATAACGCCAACATGGCAGCTCTCATCTCCCAAAGAGGGCCAAGGAGACATCTCCCAAGTAGAAGCAGATGAGAGCATTTATTTTTCCTTACTTTTTGCAGTTTAAACCTTTAAACTCCAGGAGCCCCTGCAAAGAGGAAACAAACGAATACCCAAATATTTGGAAAGTAAGACTTTCCTAACATTGAGAATGACTCAATAAAACTGAAGAGCAAGTAAGCAAGACTGGCCACATTTTCTACCACCATTTGATCAGTAAGTCTGAGGACTGTCAAAAAAGGATGCATCTCTATTGATCCCTGGACATGGGTTCTCTGTTCTCTACTGTGTCTGTAGGACTGGGGCATTTCCTGACTAATAATTGGGAGTGGCAAGAACTCTGAGGTTTTGAGTGGCATCTGTAGTTTTTCAAGAGTAGAAACAGGAGTCTGGAATGGGATCAACAGTCCAGTCGATACCATGCAGATGACTTGATAAGATTTCTTCATTTATGCCACCTTTAATCCATCCAAAAATATTCCTAGGCTCTTACTGCGGGCTTGGGACACAACACTGAGATGACACAAAGTTGTCTTCAGTCCTACAATTGAGGGCATCTTGAATAAAACCAATTCGTATTGGCTCTTCTCTCTTCACCATCTTAGTAAATAAAAAGCTTCAGGTGCTTAAGTGGAAAGTGATGAATGGTTGTGAGATTATGAAATTGTGGTGGCCAGCAGAGAATGCTGGCAAGGGAAAAATTAACTTGAGTAGACTGGACAGATAAAAGTTAAATAGTAAATAGTTTATCCCTCCGTTTAATGCATTCACTGTCATATCCCCAGAACAGTGTCTGGCACTCAGTAAATATCTGCTGATGGTACAATGAATGATCAGATATATAAGTGTACAGAAATTAATAAAGTGGCCATACAAATAAATATAAACTTAAAAAAATTTTCCTGGCAAAAAGCCATGAGCTTATAGAAAAACTGGTAAAACGTAGGACTTAATATGGGCTCAGTCACTTCAGTCATGTCTGACTCTTTGCGATACTACGGACTGTAGCCTGCCAGGCTCGTCTGTCCATGGGATTTTCCAGGCAAGAATACTGGAGTGAATTGCCATAGCCTCCTCCAGGGGATCTTCCCAACTCAGGGATCAAACTTGTGTTCTCTTATGTCTCCTGCATTGGCAGGCAGGTTCTTTACCATTAGTACCACCTGGGAAGCCCAGGACTTAATATACTGGATGATAAATCTTGGAATCCATTATAATCTCTGAGTTAAAATCTGCAGCTAGAAAGTTAAATGACTTTAGCCATCTCTTACGATGCAAAAGGCTTTAAAGAACCCAAGGAATTTTTTCATCTAATATGGTATGCTCGTCTTTGCTGGTAGAAAGAAACTTTCACCCAGTAGCCTGTATTTGACCAAATAGTTTCTAGTTAGAGATGGAATGTGGCATTTCCCAGATGAGGCTGGGAATGTACTGAGCACAATGAAATGATACACTCAACTTTTGCCCCATGACAAACACAAAGGTGGCACCTCCATTGTCAAGAGCCTACAGGAAGCAGACCTTCATAATAAAGTGGCAATGCTTCGGGTGCTTAAGTGGAAAGTGATGAATGGTTGTGAGATTATGAAATTGTGGTGGCCAGCAGAGAATGCTGGCAAGGGAAAAATTAACTTGAGCCGACTGGACAGATAAAAGTTAAAGAAACCTGATAGAAGAAATATTTTAACGGACCATGAAATTCCTTCCTTAATTGTTTAATCAACACCCTTGCCCTTTCTGTTGCTGTTGTTCTTGTTGAAAAATATGTAAAAGAAAATCATTAACAACTAAAATGCAGACCTTAGTTTCTTCGTTCAGTTCAGTCGCTCAGTCGTGTCTGACTCTTTGCGACTCCATGAACTGCAGCACGCCAGGCCCCCCTGTCCATCACCAACTCCTGGAGTTCACTCAAACTCACGTCCATCGAGTTGGTGATGCCATCCAGCCATCTCATCCTCTGTCATCCCCTTCTCCTCCTGCCCCCAATCCCCCCCGAGCA